>NC_058105.1:21444090-21747121 GCF_020171115.1 Neogale vison
TTTGTCTTTGACTATAAAGACAAAGGAAGGACAACTGCATGTAGGCTAAGTTGTGACTTGCAGCTCACAAATTCATCACAATTTGAAGGGCCTTGGGCCACTTGAGGCCTGCTTTCATGCCAAAATGTACTAAGTCTTTGCCTAATGTCGCAGATTTTGTTTTGCTTTTAGTTTGCCAGAGTTTTGAGGGTTGTAAAGAATATGTGTTTGAAATTTGATTCTTTTTTTAGAGGTAAGGAGAGAGAGGGAGAGAGAGAATCTTAAGCAGACTATACGTCCTATGTGGACCCTGACGTGGGGCTTGATCTCACAACCCTGAGATCATGCTATCAGCTGAAATCAAGTGTCAGACATTCAACCAACTGAGCCACCCAGGTGCCCCTGAAATTTGATATTTTTATAGCTTTAAGGAATATTGGAAATTTTATCCCATAAAACAAAAATTGAGTTCCTGTTAAGAGAAACCCTACAGGAAAAAAATACATCCTGGAACATTTTTTTAAAAACAATGGTAATAGCATTATCCTTACTGCAGAGGAAAGCCTTGGGCCATCCAGAAAAAAAGGTACATGGCAACTAAGAAATGGGAGTATCCCAATTCCTGGAAACAATCAATAAAATAAATTCGTGGGTAAGTGAAAGTCCTTCAAACTACTGTCCTCTATCACATTTGTAGCAGCTTCCTTGCATTATAATTAGCACAAAGAGAAGAGCGTGTGTACACGGAAAAGATGCTATGTTGGAAAATCTCAGAATAATTTCAGCATTTTAAATTTATTTCAGTATATAATCCTGTGTTCACCCATGTATGATTTAAAGGATATGCTGGGTATATCCCATAAAGGACAGGTAGGGAGCACTTAGAAGCCATAGAATCCTGGTCAGGGTTTAGTAATAGAGTCTAGAGGAGGTAGGTTGGTGGCCAAGCAGGCTTCCTCTTAGTGAGGCCCCATCATGTTGAGGGGACAGGTAGGACCTGGGGAAAGAAGAAAGAGGCTTCTGCTATGAGCTGACAGTTTATGTGTCTGTGTGGGGAAATAGTTTTAACAGCTGTATCAGTCTGAGCATGACCCTTTTAGTCTTTTAACTGTCTTATCTATTAAGCAAATCTGTCTAGAGACTAAAAATTTCTTAAAAATTAAATAAATTCATGACAAGCTTTAAGGGTCTTACCTGTTTCAATACTGGGAAAAAAAACAAGATTTCATTTTGAAATCCTAACCCACAATTAATTACACATTTTTCAAACTAGATTTACAAGGCTGTCACAGACAGGGCAGATTCTTTCATGTATCACAAATACATAAAATATAAAATATGCACAGCTTTCTTCTTAACATAAAAATATAAGTATAATGGGTTATCTCTTTTAAATATCTCTATATCTAATTCTAAATCATCCCACATAAAGAAGAATTACCATACCAACTAAATAAGGATATTTACTACCAGAGATTTAGGTCTGAAGGCTGACTGGATTCTCATTCATGACCTTCATAGGGTATCTTGAGCCCTGTTTATGGTGGTTCTGTGAGTGATCCATAATCTTAAAACGTGAGGGATCAGCTATTTAGCCTACTTCCCTAGATTAACGTTTTATACATTGCTGTATAAAGTCTACAGATTCCCTAGATTAACATTTTATACATTGCTTCATAAGGTCTACAGCTTCCATTCCAATAGATAAAACCTTTTATTAATGTATTTCTTCTCACTCTAAAGAGCTTGGAAATTGATGGGATCCTGAGATATTTTAATATTTTTCACATTCATTTATATTCCTAAAGCCATATAAATCTTAAGAGCACTTCAATTTATAGTCAGTTGAGTTCTAGGTATTTCACTTAGCTTTGTTTGATTTGAGACCACAGACTATGGGCCATTCTGATATTCCCCAGGAGTCAGAAAATGCCCTCCAAATGATATATTTACTATTTTAATTTCTATATTCTCTACTGATACAATAAATTAATCAATAATGCCTCATGACTGAGAAATAGTACTCCATAGAAATACATTCTATCCTATTCACTTTCTTCTAAAATCACCTGTTATATTTTCTCTTTGAGTATCATTATAGAAATATGGCTTCTCAGATAGTTAATCAACTACAGTCATTATATTTCTCTTTTTAAAAAATCACTTTATTGAGGTATGATTGACATACAAAATTGTTACAACTTTGGCCAGTGGGAATCTCTTTTTAATTTACTCCTTGAGGTGCCTGGGTGTTGCAGTTAGTTTCAGCTCAGGTCATGATCTCAGAGTCTTGAGATTGAACCTGGTGTTAGGCTCCATGCTGCCCACCCTCTCTCTCTCTCTCTCTAAAATTAAAAAAAAAATTGTTCTTATGTCTTCCTCACATTATCCACTAATCATCAAAAGCTTTGTTGCTTTCTGGCACAAGATTTTCCAGGCTTATTTTGTACCTTCCTGCCCCAGACATGGAATCACTCATTTCTCCAAGGAACTGTGGTTCCCTTTAGTGGAAAAATAGTATTGGAGACAAGAATCTGAGCACTAGGGGGAAATCTGGGGTTTTCAATGCTCTTGGGTCATTTCCATGAACAGAGCCAGAAAAAATTTGTGTTTTTTCTAGTTTCATATTGGTGTTTCCAATTCTTTTCTAAAGGTAAAGAATTCCTTCCTAGATTTTTGATTCCTAATACGATAAATATAATTGTTTGATCTGATAAATCAAGAAGAGTTCCAAAACAATACATATTAAACAATAAAGCTATGGAACAAAGTTCAAGATTTTCATTATGGTTCTTTTAGATCTTAGCTACCTCCTACTAAGAATGTACAATCATATTTCTTCTAAAATCATTCTTAGCTCCTCATTCTGTGTGGTTAAATAAAAATTTGTCTGACAGTTTCATTCAATTATTTGCTTTCAGTTTGAAGGCCTTGACTTTTAGCAGTTGATAATTCTTAGACTTTAGAAAGTGAAGGTTTGTACTAGTCCTCTTCGTGGTGGAAATAGGAACTAAGGAGTGGGGGAGGGAGACATATATGTGTCTACCTAAAGATGATAGAAAATTACAAATGCTCAGTTTACAAGGTTTTGTTCTATATACATCTGTAAAAGATTCAGGTATATGATCTCTGATTGAATGAAGCAATTCTGACTCCTCTTATATAATTTCTAGTAATATTAGAACTTAACATTTTCAAATATATTTTAACTCTACTGAATTCTGTCCTTATCGTAAAACTGCTTAATTTCTTGCTCTCTTTTCCGAGCTACATACTCTTCTCTTTTGCAACATATCCTTAATAATTACATGTATCATGCAATGTATTGTTAACCAAAGTCTGTAGTTTATAAAATTATTTTTCCAATTAGTATTATTTTAATGCAGTAACATTCATTATCTTTAACTTTCTATTGAGGATCAAGATGATCTAGAATATTAGAATTTCATATGATTGGGGCACCTGTGTGGCTCAGTTGTTAAGCAGCTGCCTTCAGCTCAGGTCATGATCCCAGGGTCCTGGGATCAAGTCCTGAATCTGCTCCCTGCCCAGCGGGGAACTTGCTTCTCCCTCTCCCACTCCCCCTGCCTGTGTTCCCTCTCTTTCTGTCTCTCTCTGTCAAATAAATAAATAAAATATTTTTTAAAAAAAGAATTTCATATGATTAACAAAAACACTACTCTAAGGTTCTGAAGGTTTTGCCCTAAACCCTCTTTTGATTCATGGCTCACAATTCAAATTTTACTTTGTATATATTACCAATATCCTTATTTAATTGTACATAGTTGTACTGAAGAATTTTAGTTTCTTTTTTCTTTTTTTTTTTTAAGATTTTATTTATTTATTTATTTGAGAGAGACAGTGAGAGAGAGCATGAGCGAGGAGAAGGTCAGAGAGCGAAGCAGACTCCCCATGGAGCTGGGAGCCTGATGTGGGACTCGATCCCGGGACTCCAGGATCACGCCCTGAGCCGAAGGCAGTCGTCCAACCAACTGCGCCACCCAGGCGTCCCTTTTTTTTTTTTTTTTTAAGATTTTATTTATTTAGAATTTTAGTTTCTTAGAGGCTCTTGAATATGTACCTTAATGTTATACAAATTCAAACTTCTAGAAACCAATTTAAAATGTTAGAAAATACAGCCATAGTAAATAAAAATGAAATATAGTAATTACTGGAAAACACATCTTTAAAATATACCCAGAAGGCATTCAGTACTAAATTCCTACATAAATTATACATGTTTACAAAAACAAGATTCAAAAATGAGTATTTTATATAAAAAAAGTGATTAAAGGTGAACTGACTCATTAAGATGAGATTTTTGTCCAAGTCCTGTAGCTCTTTCCAGCACTTCCAGTCAGGAAATTGGGGTACTTATCTTTTCTTGTCCCTTGGACAGAGGAGCATGCATAGGAAGTCCATCTAGTCTAGAGATGAATATAGGAAGTCCATCTAGTCTAGAGATGAATATGCCCCAATTTTTTGAGGTTCTAATGGGGAATAGTCACAACACTGACACGCTAGATTCCTACCTGAAAATGGCAAAGCCTTTCTGAGCTGAAAAGGACTTGATATAGAAGATTCTCAGGAAGCAGAGGGAAGATGAGTAGAAAAGATAAGGTTTTGCTAAGAATGCACTCACCCTGCATCCTCTTCTCCATCTTCACCTTTCACTGGGAGGTCTGTATTGCCTTTTTTTCTGTGGGGTCTTGCTATCTCCTTGGGATAAACCCTGAAAGTTAGGGGCTAACTCTTCTGTCTTGAAGAACAACAGATCTCATTCTCTGTCATCTTGCTGTTGCCCTGCAGGCAAGGTCAGAAAGTGGGGGTAGTGAGACCCCTCTCTCAGATTCTTAGTTCCCCCAGCTGTTGGATAATATCTTTCTTCATAGGTGGGGCTTTGACATTTTATCTTTACCAGAGAATCCTCTTCTCCTAAGGGCTTCAGGTTTGGGAACTTCAAGGCCAGCTAGTTGTTTTCTATTCTGCCACATGCCTCTTCTGAGATAGTAAGCACAGAGCAACTTCTTGCATTCTGAATGAAGGGAAGGGAAAGAGGAAAGTGCCAGGGAGAATCCACCCCCACCTTCTAAGTTAATAATTAAAAAAAAATACAGTGATAGTCGCACTGTAGGAAAGGATCACATCTTTGGAGGACAGTGCAAACCCAAGTTGTATATGGGCCCTGAAGATCCTGTAAGAACAATGTTAGAAAGAGTTCATTAGATACAAAAAAGGAGGAAGCAAATCAGGAAGATTACTTGCTTCTAGATTTATTAGTTTTATTTAACATCTCATTACTCTAAAAGACCATTTATCTCCTCCATTTTAATTTTTTCTCTTTGAAAATGTTGTTGGCAAAAGAGAAAGAGGGTTCCCCAGCTCCTGGAGAGTTTTTAAAAGAAAAACAAGTTTTCAAATATCACCCCACTCATCTAGTAACCTTGAGGAACAAGGTGGGTGAGCTATTTTCAACTAGTGGGTCCCCCTGCCCAAACCCTCCCAATGTCCACTGTCAGATCGTGGGCCTAGAAAGAAGACATGAAATTACCACTCTAGGAGATGACAAATGGTAGACAGGGAGAAAATTTTCTGTCTGCCACAAACCTTTTCTTTCGACTTTGTGATCAGAGCTGGGGAGGCTGGCAGACTGTGTCCCCATGGTAGAGCGAAGTAGGCATTTGTAATCAAATCCTGTGGTAGGGGAAGAGATATTACGGCCCCATTAAAGAATGTGCAGTGCACAGTAACACAGCAGAGGAATGAGCCATGGCTCACTTGGTGAGAATGTGGTCATCTACTTGGCAATGGAACTAATCAGCGCATGGTACATTGCATGTCTCTAAAAAAATCCTTGATGCTTAAGTATAGCAACATCCTAGAACAACAACAATAAGCTGAAAGTTAATGAATTAAAACAAGAAAAATATCCACTCTCAATGCAGTGAGGTAGTAACTGCAACATCTCAAAAATATTTGGGTAAGAAAATGTTTCAAGGGCATTTAGGCAAGTAAACTTGCTAACTAACTAGATTCTCGTGATTTTCTCAGAAAAACTCCAGCAGACTGATCCTATCAATAACTCTTTATTTTCTACTTTATTTCAAAAGATAGAGCTAGACTGTCTCGGACTAGCTACATAAAACAAAAACAAAACCAAAACTGGTTAAGAGAGCTTGGTGGAAGTCTTGTAGTGACCTCTATGAACCTTTTACCTATTCTAAAAAAAGTAAAACCAATGCTACTGGCCTGATATACAGAACAAAATTGGAGAAAGCTCGGTTACCATGTGTAGAGTGGCATTCACACAGGCTTACTAGTCCAAAAGCCTGTTAAAGTCGCAAGCATTCACCAAGTGTTTAGTAATTATGGAGTACACTTATGCTAATGAGAACAGATTTACAGATTAGCAATGCATTTTAACGATTTAATTATAATCCTGAAATGATATACAAGGGATGAAATTGTACATTGCAATGCTGTTACTGATCAGGCAGCTTTGTATTCTTATTATTTTTAAAGGTGTGCACACATATGTGGGAGGAGAGGGAAGAAATTTATAGGAGTTCTAGGAATACTCATGTAATAGATCCCTAGCTTATAATAAAATAACTAGAGCAGAAAAACTGCAGCACTGTAAACTCAACAGAAGGGATTTCTAAGAAGTGTTCAGTTTCTGAAAGGATAAACTGAGTAAGGGGCCATCTACCTCCAAATGCCATCCCCTAATAAAAGTCAGTCAATGAAGGATTTTGTTGAAATTAGTATTTAACCAGTGTTAAGGCATAGTAAACCACTAAGAGTCAAAGACAATGTAATAGTAAATAGCTATTAAGAAAGTCATTTATCTGACTTGCTTATTTAGCATTTACTGTCATTTAGTTGGAGCGAAATACCCAGGGGATACAGAAAGCTTGGCAGAGATTTAGCAGAGGAAAGAGGAGAAAGAGCTGCAGAATGAGGTTGTGTTTAGGCCTTCTCTGGCTTTGGGTGTCACAAAGCAAGATGGCATCAGGGCCAAGAGACAGAATCAAAGATAAAGTTTATCCACTTCTCAATTTGGCTGTGGTTAGTCCTATTATTCACTTTACCAGGAAACCTGAAACTAGAGAGATAATCCCTTTATATTTTTATAACAATTTCTAAGTTTATAATGAGCTCTGTTTCTTATCACTTTGATCTCCACAGAACCCTGTGAAGTTATCAGGGTCAGGTTTTATTATATCTATTTGGCAAATAGTCACCTCCATTTTCATTTTCTCTTTTGTGGTGGCTCATTCTTCAGCAGAGAAGAGGCTCAAGGAATTGGATAGGTACTTAAACTGCCAACTGGATACAAAGAGAACATTTACTATACTATCTGGATTACATTAAAAAACTGCTTTATTATAATGAATACTGTTTTTCTGAAAATAAATAAATTGGAAAAAAATTTATACAAAAAAAAGGAAAAAAACTGCTTTATTGAGGTATACTTGACATACATAATAAGACTGTACAATTTAAAGTGTACTATTTGATAAATTGTGGTATACTTATATAACTGTGAAACCATTACCACAATCAAGATGATGAGCATATTCAATACTTCCAAAAGTTTACTTATGCCCCATTGTAATTCCTCCTGCCCTGTCCTCCCTGTTCTGATTGTTTTTTCTTTCTTTTCCTTGTTTTGGGTTTTATGTGCTCCTCTTCTGGCTTCTTAAGGTAAAAGCTGAGGTCATTTATTTGAGATCTTTCTTCTAAAATGGGCATTTAGTATTATATATTTCCCTTTAAGTACTACTTTGGTGGTAACCCCAACCATGGTTAGGTTGTATTTTCATTTGATTAAAAATACTTTCTGATTTCCCTTTTGAATTCTTCTTTGACCCATGGGTTATACAGGAGTGTAGTATTTACTTTCCAGATATTAGGGAGTTTTCCAGATACTTTCTGTTGCTTATTTATAATTTAATTCCATTGTGAACAAAGAATATAATTTTTATGACTTGAATCTTTTGAATTCATCAAGACTTGTTTTATGGTCCATAATATGGTTGTCTTGGTAATGTTCTATGTGTGCCTAAAAATAGTTTGTATTCTGCCATTGAGTGGAGTGCTTTAAAAGAATCAATTAGGTAAAATTGCTTGGTAGTGTTCTTAAAACATTTTATATCGTGATTTTCTGCCTAATTAATTCATCTTATCAGTTGTTGAGAGAGAGAGATGTTGAAATCTCCAACTATAATTGTGAATTTATCTGTTTTTCCTTGCAGTTTCTGCAGTCTTTGTTTCATGTGTATTGGAGTTATGTTATTAGGGGCATAAATGTTTAGGGTTGCTATGTCATCTTGATGAATTGACCCTTTTATCATTATGAAATAGGTTTCTTTATTCCTGATAATATTCCAAAATCTAATTTTCCTGATAGTAATCTTGATAGTCAACTTTATTTTGATTGATGTTGATGTGATATATGCTTTCTATCCTTTTACTTTTAACCTACCTATATTTATCTAAACATAGGCGTATATTTATGTGTTTCTGATAGGCATCATGTAGTGCTGGGTCTTGCTTTTCTATTCTGATGATCTTGGCCTTTAGATTCAGGTATTTAGACATTTACATATAATGTGACCAATGATATGATTAGGTTCAATTATATCATCTTGCTATTTGTTTTCTATTTGTCCATCTGTTCTCTGTTCCCCTTTCCTCTTTTTCTACCTTATATTGGATTAAATATTTAAATATTTATATTATAATATTTATATTTATAAATATTAAATATTTATAAATATTAAATATTAAATTAAATATTTTTATAATTCTGTTTTTCTTTCCCTTGGTGCTACCTAACTTATTAGCTATAACTCTTTTTTTCCTCTTGGTGGTTACTTTTTTTTTTAAGATTTTATTTATTCATTTGACAGGCAGAGATCACAAGTAGGCTGAGAGGCAAGCAGAGAGAGGGGAGGAAGCAGGCTCCCTGCTGAGCAGAGAGCATGATGCGGGGCTCGATCCCAGGACCCCGGGATCATGACCTGAGCTGAAGGCAGAGGCTTTAACCGACTGAGCCACCCAGGCACCTCAGGTTACTTTTGAATTTATAGCAAATATCTTTAATCACAGTGTACCTTCAAGTTATGTTATATCACTTCATATAGGGTATGAGAACTTTTCAATATTTTAATTTCTATTTCTCCCATTCTTACATTTGTACTTTTATTGGCATACATTTTACTTTTTTCTTTTTATTTATTATATTGTGTTTGTCACCATATAGTACATAATTTGTTTTTGATGTAGTGTTCCATGTTTCATTGTTTGCGTATAACACCCAGAGCTCCATGCAATATGTGCCCTCCTTAATACCAATCACTGGGTTAACCCATTCCCCTCACCTCTCTCCCTCAATCCTCAGTTTGTTTCCTGGAGTCCATAGTCTTTCATGGTTCATCTCCCCTACTGATTCTCACCCCCCTTCATTTTTCCCTTCCTTGTCCTAAGTCCTCCATACTCTTCTTTATGTCCCACATATAAGTGAAACCATATGATAATTGTCTTTCTCTGCTTGATTTATTTCACTTAGGATAATCTCCAGTTCCATCAACATTGATGTAAATGGTGGGTATTCATCCTTTCTGATGGCTAAGTAATATTCCATTGTGTATATGGACCACATCTTCTTTAGCCATTCTCTGTTGAAGGGTATCTCAGCTCCTTCCACAGTTTGGCTATTGTGGATTTTGCTACTGTGAATATTTGTGTTCAGATGATCTTTCTTTTCACTACATCTGTAACTTTGGGGTAAATACGTAGTAGTGCAATTGCTGGGTCATAGGGTAGTTCTATTTTTAAGTTTTTGAGGAACTTCTACATTGTTTTCCAAAGTGGCTGTACCAACTTGCATTCCCACCAACAGTGAAATAGGGTTCTCTTTTCTCCACTACCTCTCCAATATTTGTTGTTTCCTGTCTTGATAATCTTTGTTATTGTAACTGGTGTAAGGAGATATCACAATGTGGTGTTGATTTGAATTCCTGATGGCTAATGATGTTGAACATTTTTTCATGTGTCTGTTAGCCATTTGTATGTCATCTTTGGGGAAGTATTTGTTCATGTCTTCTGCCCATTTTTTGACTTGATTATTTGTTTTTTTTGGGGGGGGTTGAGTTTGAGAAGATCTTTATAGATCTTGGATACCAGTCCTTTATCTGAATGTCATTTGCAAATATCTTCTCTCATTCTGTGGGTTTCCTCTTTGTTGTGTTGACTGTTTCCTTTGCTGTGCAGAAACACTTTATTTTGAAGAAAACCCAAAAGTTCATTTCTGCTTTTGTTTCCCTTGTCATTGGAGATGTGTCCTGAAAGAAATTGCTGTGGCCTATGTCAAAGAGGTTACCACCTATGTTCTCCTCTAGGATTTTGATGGATTCCTGACTGATACTGAGGTCTTTCATCCATTTTGAGTTGATCATTGTGTATGGTGTAAGAGAGTGGTCAAGTTTCGTTCTTCTGTATATAGCTATATATGCTTTTCATTTTTTTATCATATTTTATTATAACTTCATTTGTAATAGAAAAGGAACATACTGTATTACCACCCCAAGGGAAACGTTTGTGTGGTTATTACCTATTTTTTCATTCATTCATTCACTCATTTATTTTGTATGTATGTATGTACTTATTTATTTTTATTAACATATGATGTATTATTTGCCCCAGGGGTACAGGTCTGTGTATCATCAGGCTTACATATTTCGCATCAGTCACCATAGCACAATCATACAATGTACATAACCCAGGCATGCTATCCCAGAAAACCTCAGTTTATTTTGTGAGATTAATTTTCTCTTATGGGCTGTTTCTCTCCCAATCCCATCTTGTTTCATTTTTTCCTTCTCTACTTCCCACAACCCTCCTCTCTACCTCACAAATTCCTCAACCACAGAGGTCATATGATAATCATCTTTCTCTGATTGACTTATTTTGCTAACCATAATACCCTCTAGTTTTATTCATGTAGGTGCAAATGGCAAAATTTCATTTCTTTTGATGGCTGCTTAATATTCCACAGTGTATATATATCACTTCTTCTTTATCCATGCATCTGTTGATGGACATTAGGTTCTTTCCACAGTTTGGCTATTGGGGACATTGCTGCTATAAGCATTCAGGTGCATATGCCCCTTGAGATCACTATATTTCTGTCTTTAGGGTAAATACCCAGTAGTGTGATTGCTGGGTCATAAGGTAGCTATATTTTTAACTTTTTAAGGAACGTCCATGATGTTTTCCAGAGTGGTTGTACCAGCTTGCATTCCCACCAACAGTGTAGGAGGGTTCCCCTTTCTCTGCATCCTCACCAGCATCTGTCATTTCCTGACTTGTTAATTTTAGCCATTCTGACTGGTGTGAGGTGGTATCTCAGTGTTGTTTTGATTTGTATTTCCGTGATGCCAAGTCATGTGGAGTAGTTTTTCATGTGTCTGTTGACCATTGGATGTCTTGTTTGCAGAAATGTCTGTTTATGTCTTCTGCCCATTTCTTGAGTGCATTATGTGTTCCTTGGGTGTTGAGTTTAAGTTCTTTATAGATTTTGGATACTATCCCTTTATCTGATATGTCATTTGTAAATATCTTCTCCCATTCTGTCAGTTGTCTTTTGGTTTTTTAATTGTTTCCTTTGCTGTGCAAAAGCTTTTGATCTTGATGAAGTCCCAGTAGTTAATTTTTGCCCTTGTTTCCCTTGCTTTTGGTGATATTTCTAGGAAGAATTTAGTGAGGTTGAGTTCGAAGAGGTTGCTGCCAGTGTTCTCCTCAAGGATTTTGATGGATTCCTTTCTCACACTGAGGTCTTTCATCCCTTTTGAATCTGTTTTTGTGTGTGGTATAAGGAAATGGTCCAATTCCATTCTTCTGCATGTGGTTGTCCAATTTTCCAAACACCATTTGTTGAAGAGACTTTTTTCCACTGTACATTCTTTCCCACTTTGTCAGAGATTAGTTGACTATAGAGTTGAGGGTCCATTTCTGGGCTCTCTATTCTGTTCCATTGATCTATGTGTCTGTTTTTGTGCCAGTACCATATTGTCTTGATGATGACAGCTTTGTAATAGAGCTTGAAGTCTGGAATTGTGATGCCACCGACTTTGGCTTTCTTTTTCAATATTCCTTTGGCTATTTGAGGTCTTTTCTGGTTCCATATATATTTTAGAATTATTTGTTCCATTTCTTTGATAAAAGATGCTGGTATTTTGATAGGAATTGCATTAAATGTGTAGATTGCTTTAGGTAGCATAGACATTTCACAATATTTGTTCTTCCAATCCAGGAGCATGGGAAGTTTTTCCATTTCTTTGTGTCTTCCTCAATTTATTTCATGAGTACTTTATAGTTTTCTGAGTATAGATTCTTTGCCTCTTTGGTTAAGTTTATTCCTAGGTATCTTACAGTTTTGAGTGCAATTGTAAATGGGATCAACTCTTAATTTCTCCTTCTTCTGTCTTGTTGTTGGTGTATAGAAATGTCACTGATTTGTGTGCATTGATTTTATATCTTGACATTTTACTCAATTCTGATATGAGTTTTGGCAGTTTTGGAGTAGAACCTTTTGGGTTTCCCACATAAAGTATCATATTACCTTTAAAGAGTCACAGTTTGACTTCTTCATTGCCGATTTGGATGCCTTTTATTTCTTTTTGTTGTGTGATTGCCAAGGGTGGGTCTTCTAGTGCTATGTTGAATAGCAGTGGTGATAGTGGCTATTTCTGCTGTGTTCCTGACCTTAGGGAAAAAGCTGTCAGATTTTCCACATTGAGAATGATACTCTCTGTGGGTGTTTCATAGATGGCTTTGATGATATTGAGGTATGTGCCCTCTGTCCCTTCACTTTGAAGAATTTTGATAAAGGATGGTGTATTTGTCAAATGCTTTTTCAGCTTCTACTGAGAGTATCCTATGGTTCTTGTTCTCTCTTTCACTAATGTATCATTGATTGATTTGCAGATGTTGAACCCACCTTGCAGCTCAGGAAAAAAATCCCACTTAGTCGTGGTGAATAATCCTTTTAAAATACTGTTGGATCCTGTTGGCTAGTATTTTGGTGAGAAGTTTTGTGTCCATGTTCACCGAGGATAATGGTCTGTAATTCTCCTTTTTGATGGGATCTTTGTCTGGTTTTGGTATCAGGGTAATGCTAGCCTCATAAAATGGGTTTGGAAGTTTTCCTTCCATTTCTATTTTTTGGAACAATTTCAGAAGAACAGGAATTAATTCTTCTTTAAATGCTTGGTAGAATTGCCCTGGGAAGCCATCTGGCCTTGGCTCTTGTTTTTTGGGATATTTTTGATGACTGCATCAATCTCCTTACTGATTATGGGTCTGTTCAGCTTTACTGTTTTTTTCTGGTTCTGTTTTGGTAGTTTATATGGCTCTAGGAATGCATCCATTTCATCCAGATTGTCAAATTTGTTGGTGTATAGCTGCTCGTATTATGTTCTTAAAATTGTGTTTCTTTGGTATCGGTTGTGATCTTTCCTCTTTCATTCATGATTTTATTAATTTGGGTCCTTTCTCTTTACTTTTTGATAAGTCTGGCCAGGGGTTTATCAGTCTTATTATTTCTTTCAAAGAACAAGCTCCTAGTTTTTTGTTGATTTGTTCTAGTGTTCTTTTGGTTCCTATTTCTTTGATCTCCACTCTTATTATTTATCTTCTCCTGTTGGGTTTAGGCTTTCATTGCTGTTCTTTCTCCAGCTCCTTTAGGTGTATGGTTAGGTTGTGTACTTGAGACCTTTCTTCTTTCTTGACTAAGGCTTATATCACTATGTACTTTTCTCTCAGGACCACTTTTGCTCTGTCCCAAAGATTTTGAACAGCTGTTGTTTTCATTTTCATTCAGTTCCATGAATTTTTTCAATTATTTAATTTCCTGGTTGACCCACTCATTCATGAGTAGGATGCTCTTTAGCCTCCATGTATTTGAGTTCTTTCCAACATTCCTCTTTTGATTGAGTTCTAGTTTAAGAGCAATGTGGTCTGAAAAGATGCAGGGCATGATCCCAATCTTTTGATATGAGTTGAGACCTGATTTATGACCCAGGATGTGATCTATTCTGGAGAATGGTCCATGTGCCTTAGAGAAGAATGTGTATTCTGTTGCTTTGGGAGGGAATGTTCTGAATATATCTGTGATGTCCATCTGGTCTAATGTGTCATTTAAGGCCTTTATTTCCTTGTTGATTTTTTTTTTTAGATTATTTATTTATTTATTTGACAGAGAGAGATCACGAGTAGGCAGAGAGGCAGGCAGAGAGAGGAGGAAGCAGGCTCCCTGCTGAGCAGAGAACCCAATGTGGGACTCGATCCCAGGACCCTGAGATCCTGACCTGAGCCGAAGGCAGCGGCTTAACCCACTGAGCCACCCAGGCGCCCCTCCTTGTTGATCTTTTGCTTGGATGATCTGTCCATTTCAGTGAGGGGGGTGTTAAAGTCCCCTACTGTTATTGTATTATTGTCGATGTGTTTGTTTTTGTTACTTCGTTTCCTTAATTGGATGCTCCTATGTTAGGGGCATAGATATTTAAAATTGTTAGATCTTCTTATTGGACCAACACTTTGAGTATGAGATAGTGTCCTTCCTTTTCTTCTATTATAGTCTTTGGCTTAAAATGTAATTTATTTGATATACGGATTGCCACCTCAGCTCTCTTTTGATGTCCATTAGCATGGTAAATTGTTTTCTACCCCCTTACTTTCAATCTGGAGGTGTCTTTGGGTCTATGCTGTAGACAGCATATTATTGGTCTTGTGTGTGTGTGTGTGTGTGTGTGTGTAATGAATTCTGATACCCTGTGTCTTTTGATTGGGTTGTTTAGTCTATTTCCATGAAGGGTAATTATTGAATGCTATGAATTTAGCGCCAGTATATTGCCTGTAAGGTGACTGTTACTGTATATTGTCTCTGTTCCTTTCTGGTCCATCACTTTTAGGCTTTCTCTTTGCTTAGAGGACACCTTTCAATATTTCCTGTAGGGTTGGTTTAGTGTTTGCAAATTATTTAATTTTTGTTTGTCCTGGAAGCTTTTGATCTCTCCTTCAATTTTCAGTGGCAGCCTAGCTGGATATAGTAATCTTGGCTGTATAGTTTTCTCATTTGGTGCTCTGAATATATCATGCCAGTCCTTTCTGGCCTGCCTGGTCTCTGTGGATAAGTCTGCTGCCAATTTAATATTTCTACCATTGTATGCTACAAACCTCTTTCCCAAGCTGCTTTCAGGATTTTCTCTTTGTCACTAAGACTTGTAAGTTTTACCATTAGATGATGGGGTAGACCTATCTTTATTGATTTTGAGGAATGTTCTTTCTGCGTGTTGGATTTTGATGCTTGTTATCTTTGCCATATTAGGGGAATTCTCTACTATAATTTTCTCCTATATTCCTTCTGCCCCTCTCTCTCTTTCTTCTTCTTCTGGGATCCTAGTTATTCTAATATTGTTTCATCTTATGATATCACTTATCTTTTGAATTCTCCCCTCCTGGTCCAATATTTGTCTCTCTTTTGGTCATCTTCTTTATTCTCCATCATTTGGTCTTCTGTATCACTAATTCACTTCTGTCTCATTTATTCTAGGACTAAGTGCCTCCACTTTTGATTGAAACTCATTAGTAGTTTTTTTTTTTAAATTTCAACTGGGTTAGATTTTAGTTCTTTTATTTCTCCAGAAAGGGATTTTATTTATTCAGAAAGGGATTCTTTAATTCCTCATGCTTTCTTCAAGCACAGCTAGTACCTTGATAATCATCATTCTGAACTCTAGTTGTGACTTGATACTAATGTCTATATTAATTAGGTCCCTAGCTGTCAGTACTGTCTCTTGTTCTTTTTTGTGATGAGTTTTCCACATTGTCATTTTATCCAGATAAGAATAGATGGATGAGAGAACAAAATAATAAAAGGGTGGTAAAGACCCCAGAAAAATATACACTAACCAAATCAGAAGAGACAGAAACTGGAAGAAGAAAGGGGGAAACATTTTATAAAACATTATATATATATATGACTGGTGAATATATATATATATATATATATATATAGATAGATAGATAGATAGATATGGCTGGTGAATAGAACAGAACCACCCACTTGATTTTGGGTGTATTCTGGTCTGTTAGAAGAAACTACCTCACAAAATTTTAAAGAAAGGAAAACATATATTTACAAAAATTAGGGTCAAGACAGTGAAGGAATGGAATATGACTGTAAAGATAAAAATTAAAAAGGATTCTAAAAAGGAATTGATAAGATAAGTTGGTTGGAGAAAGAAAAAAAAAAGAGGAGAGAATATGATCAGGTTGGAGACTAGAACAAAGCCATGTGTTAGATTTAGGGTATATCTTGATCTATTAGAAGAAATCATATCCCAAAATTGTAAAGAAAGAAAAACCTATATGTATACAAAAAAATAAGGTTAAATATAATGAAGTTTATAATGTCTATAACATTGAAAATTTAAAAAGATTTAAATTAAATGAAAAATGTATTGATAAGATAAAATAGTTTAAAAACATTACAAAGGGAAAGAGGAAAAGTTTAAAAAACAGAATAAGAATAAAATAAAATTTAAAAAATTTAACTTTGAAAGACTAAGGGATCATGGGAAAGAAGCCATTAATTCTATGTTGCTTTCCCCAGCTCCAGAGTTCCACAGCTCTTATTGATTGGTGAGCTTTGTCTTGGCTGGATGTTCTTGCTGATCTTCTGCAGGAGGGTCCTATTGCAGTGAGTATCAAATGTTTTTGCCTGAGGCGGAATTGCACTGCCCTTGCCAGGGTCCAGGCTAAGTAATCTGCTGGGGTTCATTTTCAATAGCTTTTGTTCTTTGAATGCTTTCTGTGGAGCTTTAGGGGATGGGAATGAAAATGGTGGCCTCCCAATTTTCAGCCCAGTAGGAGCTGATAGCTTGGGGCCCCATGCCTCAGAGAAAAGCAATCAATCCCTCCTGACTCTTGATCTCCAACTGCACTCCATGCTCACCTGGGCTGTGACTGAGTGTTTCTATCTCTGGTGCACATACCTGTTTGGAATCCCTAAACCCAGCAGATTCCTGCTGCATGCTCCCACACTGCTTCTCCTGGAGGAGGAGGGAGGAAGGAGAGGTTCTCTCTGGATATGCCACCTGTGGGGTTCCTGCTTGAAGAGCAGTGGTCCAACTCTGTCTTGGATCACAGTTTAAGGTCACCCAGAGCTGAAAGCACACTCCTCAGCTTTGGGTCTGTAGTCAGCTTCCGTACTCCAATACCTGGGAACTCTGCCACACTCAGACACCCCTGGTCTTTCTGTGACCCTCTGGGTCCTGAGACCACACTGTCCCCATGAGGTTTCCACCCCCGCTTATTCTCTGGAACGATGTACCTTAGTGGAGCAGAGTTCTAAAAGTTCTGATTTTGTGTTCCTCTGCTCTCTCACCTCAGCCCCTTCCCCCATGGTCTATCTTCCCATCACTTCGGATTCACTTCTCTGTATGTCCTACCTTTCAGAAAGTGGTTGATTTTCTTTTCTTAGAATTGCTTCTCTTCTTCTCTTCTATCTCTTGTTGAGTTTGTAGGTGTTCAGAATGGTTTGATAACTATCTACCTGAACTCCTGGGGCCTAATGATATTTCAGTCTCCTACTCCTCCACCATCTTGCTTCCTTTCCCATGTTTTACTTTTGTATATGTTATAAACCTCACACTACCTTGTTATTTTGTTTAAATAGTCTATTAGGTTTTGAAGAGATTCTAAAAATAAGAAAAACCCATATATTTACCCATATAAATGCCATTTCCAGTATACTTTATTTCTTTGTTTAGATCCAAATTTCCATCTGGCATAATTTTTAATTTTCCTGACCCTTGCTGGTGGTAAGAAGGATATGCCTGTCTCAGAATTAGGCTTCTGAGGAGGAGGAGTAAATAATTCTTGTTGCACATATAAAATCATGGTTTGGTTTCAGGGATAATGACCTTCAGGTATGTGGTCATAGACTTTTCTTTGGAGGAGAGGGAAAATTTTGAACTCTTGTTTAGTGTAGTCCAGACATGATTACCTTAATGGAACAAAGCAACAAGCACTGGATGTTTATAAGAGAAGAAATAAGAAGTGGGTACATTGTGGCATCTTGGAACTTTACCTCCTGTTAGAACACTTGGTCTGTAATGGTTCTTTCTGATATGGCCCATTAGGGAACTCTTCATCAGATTCAAACATGGAAAGATATTTCTGAGCAGTGTAGTGGAAGAATTTGTAAAAATTCACCCAGGTGACTAGTATGGATAACATTTTGGGTGTATCATATGTTGTGGAATAGGACAAAAGAAATAGGAAATAAGGTCTCTGCTAACTTCCTACAGGTTTTTGTACTAATCCAGATTGAATATGATGACATTTTGTTATGACACTGACAATGGAGAACAAAGAAATTCATATAAGGAAGGTAAACTTAAAATATGAAGTCCTTGAATACCTAGTGGACCACAGCTACAGTTGCAAGTTTTAGATTGCCTATCTCCAGACTTTGATGTAATAGAGAAATAAACTTCAGATTTGGGCTCTATCTTATAGCCAAACATAGTTTTAATTGATACATTTAGGTTGCTGTATGTTAAGATTCAGAACAGTCAACATACCCCTCTATCTTGACTAGCTCAAAAAACATTGGCTTATAAAAAGAAAGAGAAGTTTCTTAAGGGTGTTTCCATGTAAATACTAATCCCCACCTCATGAAAAGAGAGATACTTTTTTTCCCATTAAAGTATATATTTCCCTTTAGTCAATGATTCTCCAGAATGAATTTACAGAAGGTGTTAAATGATTTATTGAAATAATACATAAACTTTCAGAGGAAACAGGCTTTGGAGGAGGACTTGTTGCTGCTTGGACATTCCCTATAGCCCTATTATTTGATGTAATGAGATGAACAGCAATTAGGAACAGAGTGGTTCCCATGATACTTAGTGCATTAGTTTTCTACTACAGCAAGTGGTTGGCAGAATAATGGCCTCCCAAAGATGCCCACATCCTAATCTTCAGAACCTATGAATATGCTACCTTACATGGCAAAAGGGACTTAAGATGTGATTAAATTAATGATCTCAAGATAAGGAAATAATTCTGGGTTATCTGGGTATGCTCAGTGATATCTTAAGGTTCCTGATAAGATGAAGTTGGGAAGGTCAGAGTCAGAGAGGGAAGGATGGTAAAAATAAAATAAAGAAAAAAATAGGGGTCAGAGAGACAAGAAAATGTTGAAGACAGAAGAATGGGTCATGAGCCAAGGAATATATGTGGCCTCTAGAAATTGGAAAAGGGGATGAAACTGGTTCTCCCCTAAAGCCTCCAGAAGGAAACATCCCTGCCAACACCTTGATTCTAGGACTTTTGACCTCCAGAACTGTGAGATAATAAACATGTGTTGTTTGAAGGTACTAAGTTTGTGGTGAGGTCCTATAGCAGCAATAGAAAATTAATACACCATGTCACAAATTACCACAGAATTAGTGAGTTAAAACAGTACAAATTTGTTATCTCAGTTTGTGTAGGTCTGAAGTTTGGGCATGGCTTAAGTAGGTCTTCTGTACAGTTTCTTACAAAGCTGCAATCAAGGTGTCAGCCAACTGTATTGCAACTGAAATCCTGATTGGGAAAAAATCCATTTCTCCTAGATCATTCAGTTTGTTGGTAGACATTATCTTGCAGTTATTTAACTCAAGTTTGTTTTCTTAATGGCTCTGGACCACAGGCCACTTTCAGCAACTGGAGTTGCTGTAGTTCCTTTCCAGGTAGCCTTTTCTACTAGCCTTTTTATAACATGGGTGTGTGTGTGTGCATGCACTTGTGATCACAGGAGTGACATCCCATCCCTATTCCTATATAATTATATCTATATCTATAGCTATAGTTATAGCTATAACTATATATATATATATTTACACACACACACACACACACACACAATGCATGTGTGTGTATAAATATAATGTAACCTAATCATAGAAGTGACAACCCATCACCTTTGCCATTTTCTCTTATTGAGAAGCAAATTATGAGTCTTGCTTACACTCAGTGGGAGATGATTACACAGGGTGTGAACATGGGGGCCATTCTAAGCTCTATTTACTATACTTGGAATTAAAAATCACAATGATTAATCAGTCCTATTGGCTGCTATCTAGTGAGATTTGGAATTAGGCAGAGAGCTTTGAGCTTGGCAGAGATGGGAAAGCTAAAGTCCATGAGAACATATATATGTTCCTCAAAAACATTTGTGCTAGAATGTTACTGCAACCTTACTTGTGACAGCTAAAAATAGGGAAACTACCCAATTCCCCTCAGTGGTGGAAAGGATAAATTAATATTACTTTGGGTAAATATACAATTAACAGAAATGAGAATAAACATTCTAAAACTATATCTGACCCATCTGAATAAAACTACATCTGACCCATCTAAAACCTCTAAAACCCCAAAATAGTGAGCAAAGAAACTAGACACAAGTACATGCTCTAGGATTCAATTTATATTTATGTAAACCACAAAACACAAGAAGTTAATCTATGCTGGGAGAAGTCAGCATAGTTGTTATCCTTGGATGACAGTGATTAGAAGGGAACTGGAGCTTTTGGGATGCTAGTGTTTTAGTTTTTAGTCTTGGTATCAGTTACATGGATGCATTTAGCTTGTGAAAATTCATTCTGCTGGACACTTAGGATTTGTGTGTTATCTTAAATATATATATTATGCCTCAATTAAACACTTTTCTTAAATCCAAACAGAAAAGAAAAAAAAAAGCCAAGGTTTTGGCTGGTGGGATCCAGTAAGAGGTGTGAGAATGGCCTAAAGGAAGCAGGAACTATAGTAGAGTGGACTGGCCACTCCTTTCAGGAAAAGGGCGTGGGATTACAGTCAGGGAACTGAATGGAGTAGGCACTGGGCACACTGTCAGGAGGTATCTGGTTCTCCTCAAGCCCTGCATTCAATCCCCAGTGTAGGTGGTCTTGAGGGTGCTGCTATTTACAGCTTCTCCTCTGTTACCAATGATACTCTTTATTTTTAATTTAATTTTTCTTAATTTTTTTAAAGTAGGCTCCATGCCGGGCCTAACTGCCTTGAACTCATGACCCTGAGATCAAGACTTGAGCTGAGATCACGAGTCAGATTCTTAACTGACTCAGCCACCCAGGCACCCCAAGGATACTTTTTAAAGCAAACTGTCTGTGAATGGGTAAAATGGAACAACCATTTCCTACCCCCACCCCCACCCCGAGGCCCTTGATAAACTAGTAGTATGACTTCAAGGAGCCTTCTGTACCTATGAGAAACATATCTTGGCTGGGTTCTTGAGTGGCCTGTCTTTTTGTGAGCTCACTGTAATCTGTCAGCTGATGCTAGGGGAAAGCAGCATGGCCTAAAATGGGAACAAAAACTCACAAAGACTTTCTGAGGCAATTAGGTACCCCAAAGGAGTATTCTGGTTTGTGACTTCAAGTCACAGTCTTCATCTTGTCCTTTGTGGACCTTTTATTTACTTTTAGGACTCTACTTCCTACTGGAGTCCAGAGGAAGCAGCAAGAGGGTGGCAGAAAGCCAGAGTCCTTCACGAGTGAGCTCTTTATCTTTCTTCTACAGAAGCTCTGTGCGGAAATAGCATCTTGGTCTATCCCTTAAGCAGCCTCATTGTCAAAGGCTCAATAGAATTCTCCTTCTGAACAAAGGGAGATACATTTCTTTATCTCTCTAATTAATGCTTAGACTTAAAAATTGTGTTTTGTCTGCAGCCTAGAGGATGAACTACCTGGAAAAAGTATTTTTCTTTGGAAGAAAAAAAACGTTGATGCCGTCTCTGCTGTATTGATTTTTACATCAGTCAGGGAGCTTGATAAATAGAGATTCAGAAAAAAACATTCCAGGGGGTATATTCTGCCCCAGACTAGACATTCAGGCTCCAATTCCCATTATCTAGCAGTCCAGTGGGTTGAAATGGAGCAAATGCAGATCACTGTAAGCTACACTAAATATGTGTTACACCAACCACTGTTTAATATGTACAATGCTTTCTGCCTTCACAGTTATGCATTTTCTAGTCACGTGCCAAAAGAACAATCATCAAAATATAGTGTGCTGGTGGGGAGCAGAACCACATATAGAATGCATTAAAACTTTCTGTCTCCTAGATCAATTCTAAATTGACCCTGCGGGCTTAGGGAACTCAGTACATGATTCTGCTAAAGCTTATCTCCTAAATAAATCTCTTTTTTCCCCATTTCATCCTTTTCACCACATTCTATCCCTACTCTTTCTGTTTTTTTTTTCTGTCTCATTGCCTGTCTTCTCCCTGCTTCTTTCCAGGTGGACTATGATGCTTTCCTTGTTTTTACAAAAACAAGTAAAAATTAGGCTACAGCACCACTAAGTGATGAGCATTTTATCTTGATAAAATAATGTTTCAAAATAGTTTAGGAAAACACATGAGATCTTTGTGACTTCCATGGCCAGAGAATATTCTAGAAATTGAATAGCTGACGGCTTGTATTCCCTATATATTGTAAAGTGTAACCTTCAACTATGAGAGAGACTATGGACATAAAGTGGTAGGTACCGAGGAGAGAGAGAAGCCAGGTAATGGAGCAAATTTTTTATATTCTGTTGCCTTAGAAAATAGGAGACATGTTTCTATAATTCATGTAAGGTTTGTACTCATTAGATTCTCTCCTGAGACCAAAAGATCCTCTCCAGAGCCATCAAATTAATGTTTCATCCAGAGACATTATTATACTTTATTGCAGAAATTCTAGTCTTACCTTCTTCCCTTAGATTGGAATCCCATTTCTCCAGAGAACCTGACACAGTATGGCTCTTCTGTACCACTCTTGGTTAGATGCTTGCAGTTACCCTATGCACACTTTTGGCCTAGGCTTTCCTATTGGTGTCCATCACAAAATCTCATCTGGTTGAGAGGTTTGGGGCATGAAGCTTCATGATCTAACACAGCAACACTGACTAACCAGGACACAAAACTCCAAGGAGGAAAGAGAAAGGAAGTTGATAGAGGAGTGAGTGAGGGACTTGGTAGAATAAAAGCTGGAGTCCATTAGCCTTGGAAGTGTCCCAGAGCCTGCACACTGAGGCTTTGCCCCAGAGGAGCTATTCTGTTTTTCCTTACCATTCCAGATCAGTTCACTTTCTATATCCACCCTTGTGGAATTTTGTTTGTTTGCTTCAGAGGACTTTCTCTTGCCTGAAGCTTCTAGTTGTAACTTTTTGGTTTGAATTTTATGGTGGCCATCATACAGATTCTGTCACCTCAAGTCCTCTCACTTGGGAATTCAAAGTTGTGAGGTTGCATGAAACCTCTATATAAAGACATTAATACTGCTGTCCCCACTAACTGAAAGCATTATAACAAAGAAAAAAAATGAAGGGGCAGTTAAAGGAGACAGTAGGGAAGACAGATGTATGAACAAATATAACATTCCATCCCCTCTCATTCTCCCCTGCCTTTCCATTTTTTTCTATCTGGATGCAAGTCTTGAAATGATCACTAGAGCCTGTAACCACAGCCTCCATTTCTGTAATCTCTGCTCCCCTCTCCTCCTCCTCTCTCTCTATATATACAATGATCTCCCTTTGATTCCTGTTAATTGTATGACCCACTCCTGAAAACTTCATCATCAGTCTCTCTGACAAACACCCAAAGGAAAGGAGCATGCCTTATCAGTCCCCGAGTCCGCTCTGACTACTCCCCTGTGGCCTCCTCTTGTAAGAGACACTCCAACTACTCCCATTCAGGTTTCTCTCTGCCCCACTGGCCCAGCCTTCTACTAGAATTCTCCTCCAGAAAATTTTAAAAGCAATGTCTATGCTCTAATAGACAATCTTGTATATCTCCCCTTTACTGCCCTTTTCTTTATGGTGGAGTCCCAACAAAGTACACAGCAATAAATATTTGTCATCATTAACATATCTCTTGGCTGTCAGGACCAACTGTAAATAGAAATGTGGTGTATTTACTGAGCACACACTATCTTCCAGCATTATACAGGTGTTACCTCATTTAAGCCCTGCAATGACCTTGTGAATTAGGCATCATTATCCCTATTGCATAGGTGAGGAAATAGATATCCAGAAAGGTTAAATAACTTGCCTAAGATTAAGTGACAGAGTCAGGAGTCAAAACTAAGGTTCCCACTTAACCAGCTCTCTACAGAGGTGATTTGGTAGGGTCTGTCTCTATAGAGGTGATTTGGTAGAGTCTGTCCTGAGTGATGCTGATTATCATGTCCATTCCCCCCATACCTCCTTCTCAGTTCCACCCCAGGTGCCTGGTGCCATCAGGTTTCACCAGGATGCTCCTGGCATTGTGGGAAGTAATTTTTAAAAATCCATTTCACTTCTTCTGGAGGAATATAGGAGCTTGAAAAAGGCATCAGGAAGATAAATATCCAGGTGGGCTACTTCATCTTAGTTTCCTAGCAGGAATGGATTTTGTGGCAAGAATGTACTCTTCGCTCCTCAAATCATATGATAGACATGAGTGCCTACTCTGCTCACATGTAAAAGCTAGGCTAGAAACCACATTCCACATGTTTAAAGGCCTTACAATTTGCCACTTAACAATGCTCTGGAATCTTAAGGGAGACTCCTTGTGCTCTTCCATGAGATGTCTATGCTCCCATATCTTTTGTATCTTTGTGTTTACTGCTATAGCAGCCATTACATTTTCTTGTATTTTCTAGTTAGTTTTGTCTATTTCTCATTTCTCCCCTATACCACAATTTTCTTAAAGCCTGGGAACCACATCCCATGTAGTTTAGAATAGTACTTCACTTTTTTAAAAAAAGATTTATTATTTATTTGAGAGAGAGAGAGTTTTGTGAGAACAAGAGAGAGAGAGGCCAAGTGTAGGCAGGGGAAGGGCAGAGGCAGAGGAGATAGAATCTCTACCAGATTCCCCTCTGAGTGCAAAACCTGATATGGAGCTCAATCTCATGACCCCTAGATCATGACCTCAGCTGAAATCAAGAGTCACTAACTGACTGAGCCACCCAGGTGCCCCATAACAGTACCACACTTTAAGTAGAAGACCCATACATCTTTGTAGAATCGAAGTAAAATCAAAAGGATGAATACTGTTTGAAACTTTGTATTTTGGTGCAAGCTAGAGGGAGCTCCTTATGTATCATAAGGCAGGCTCTAGCTACAAAAATAACATTTATTCTTTCTTTATTCATTCTTCCCTCTCTCTGAAGCCTTTATTTCCTACCTTGCCTCCCTCCATACCAGACCATCTGATGTGAGGCACAGAACAGGCTGGAAAAGATAAAGAAATCCAAAAATGAAATCTTGGCATGGAAGCAGTGTGCTTTGAATCAGCTCTATACAGTAATAACAGGAACCAGTGAAGGGACATTTCTTCAGGATGAAAGGAAAGTCCTGAGATTAATAGCTTCTGGGTTCCTGATGGATGCAACTGTCTCTCTCCAGGTCTTGGGAAAACAAAAACAAAAACAAAAACAGTTCTGTATTCATCTGTGGTCATGGGTTCATGGAGATCCTAACACAGGGAAAGCCTCCAAGAGGAGGTTCCTTCATGTGTTTCTCTTTCCTGGGTAACTGAACCCATGAGTAATTGGGGATTATGGTAGTTGGGAGTACACAGAGGGTTGTCAAAGCTAGAGATTTAAGCCTCAATCAACTGCTTCCTGTATTGGGGAACAAATGGTGGTACAGATGGAATTGAGTCTTACTTTTATTTGTCTATATGCTAAAAGCATAGGAAGGAAAGCCATATTGGAGAATCACAGCTAACAAAGCAACCCTTAGCCATCTTGCGAGATGGCTAAGGGTTGCTTTGTTAGCTGTGATTCTCCAATATGGCCATCTCGCAACATGGTGGCTTGCATATGAACATCCATGACATTTATGGATATTTTAGTGAGTGTCTGAAGTGTAGCAACAGTGAGAGTTACAAGGTAGACCTGGCTGCTGACATCACATGCTCTTGAAATGGATAATGTAAATGCTGGCTCAGAACTTCAGTTGGCATTTACTTTTGAAGTACAAGATGCCTGATGAGATGCATGGAATTCAGGGCACCACATTTTATTTTTGATCAGGTGCCACACTGGGTTCTATTTGATAGATAATAGAAAGCCTGTACCAGTGCCCTTTCATCCTTTCCCTATAATATCCACCATTCATTTACTGATAAGTGAGAAAGTAAAAGCCTAGGTGTAATCTCTCCAAAGGCCACCACTACATAATGATCATAATAATATTAATAATACTATTGTTATGAATCATAATAATATTCATAGAAAAGTCTAATATTAGGATAACAATGAACTAGGATAAGGGTGCAGAAACCTTTTGCAGAAACCATTCTCTGCCAGGATCCTGATTATCAGGAAGTCAGAAAGGCTTTGGATGGCCATCTATTTATGGCATCATTCACATACCCATGGCTTGGACCCAGTTATGTCTTCTCTGTAAATGAGGGTGAAGGTGGGAAAAGAGAAGAAGTTGATTCTTCTATATGGTACATAAACACCAAGAATTTAGGATTTTTTAGGTTTGGCATGAGTTACAAAAAGGAGTCCTGTCATGACCTAGTTTGAAAATCAATGGTTGAGAAAAAGACATGGGAAAAGATGTTATCGGAGACAACCAAAGGCAAAAATTCAAAGTTGCAACACCAACTAATTTATACTATCTCCTGTGATCTTTCCTCCACCACCACCCCTTGGTCATATACCTATTGTGTCTGATAAGGGGACATATTTAGTGGAAGGGGACTGGGGAAGTAAGGCTTATAAAAACTTTGTGAAACCTCTCTTTTTGAAATATGCTTGAAATGTAAATGTTAAATATTTTTGATGTGGGGTTTGCATTGTGTTGATAATTTTTTTAAATAATTAAAAATTTTTTTATAAACATATAATGTATTATTAACCCCAGGGGTAAAGGTCTGTGAATCTCCATGTTTACACATTTCATAGCACTCACCATAGCAATACCCTCCCCAATGTCCATAACCACACCACCCTCTCCCTACCCCCTCCCCCCGGCCACCCTCAGTTTGTTTTGTGAGATCAAGAGTCTCTTATGGTTTGTCTCCCTCCCGATCCCATCTTGTTTCATTTATTCTTTTCCTACCCCCCAAATCCCCCACATTGCATCTCCACTTCCTCATATCAGGGAGATCATATGATAGTTGTCTTTCTCCAATTGACTTATTTCGCTAAGCATAATACCCTCTAGTTTCATCCACATCATCGCAAATGGCAAGATTTCATTTCTTTTGATGTTTGCATAGTATTCCTACATATATATATATACATATATGTATATATATATGTACATATATACACACACACACACACACACACACACATACATATCACATCATCTTTATCCATTCATCTGTTGATGGACATCTAGTTTCTTTCCATAGTTTGGCTATTGTGGACATTGCTGCTATAAACATTCGGGTGTATGTGCCTCTTCAGATCACTACATTTGTATCTTTAGGGTAAATACCCTGTAGTGCAATTGCTGGGTCATAGGATAGCTCTATATTTTTGAGGAACCTCTGTACTGTTTTCCAGAGTGGTTGCACCAGTTTGCATTCCCACCAACAGTGTAAGAGGGTTCCCCTTTCTCTGCAACCTCGCCAGCATCTGTCATTTCCTGACTTGTTAATTTTAGCCATTCTGACTGGTGTGAGGTGGCATCTCATTGTGGTTTTGATTTGTATTTCCCTGATGCTGAGTCATGTGGAACACTTTTTCATGTGTCTGTTGGCCATCTGGATGTCTTCTTTGCAGAAATGTCTGTACATGTCCTCTGCACATTTCTTGATTGGATTATTTGTTCTTTGGGTGTTGAGTTTGCTAAGCTCTTTATAGATTTTGGATACTAGCCCTTTGTTTGATATGTCATTTGTAAGTATCTTCTCCCATTCTGTCAGTTGTCTTTTGATTTTGTTAACTGTTTCCTTTGCTGTGCAAAAGCTTTTGATCTTGATAAAGTCCCCATAGTTCATTTTTGTCCTTGCTTCTCTTGTCTTTGGTGATGTTCCTAGGAAGAAATTGCTGCGGCTGAGGTCAAAGAGGTTGCTCCCTGTGTTCTCCTCAAGGATTTTGATGGATTCCTTTCTCACATTGAGGTCCTTCATCCATTTTGAGTGTATTTTCATGTGTGGTGTAAAGAAATGATCCAATTTTATTTTTCTGCATGTGGTTGTCCAATTTTCTCAGCACCAGTTGTTGAAGAGGCTGTCTTTTTTCCACTGGACATTCTTTCCTGCTTTGTTGAAGATTAGTTGACCATAGAGTTGAGGGTCTATTTCTGGGCTCTCTATTCTGTTCCATTGTTCTATGTGTCTGTTTTTGTGCCAGTACCATACTGTTTTGATGATGACAGCTTTGTAATAGAGCTTGAAGTCTGGAATTGTGATGCCACCGACTTTGGCTTTCTTTTTCAATATTCCTTTGGCTATTTGAGGTCTTTTCTGGTTCTGTATAAATTTAAAAATTATTTGTTCCATTTCTTTGAAAAAAAAATAGATGGGATTTTGATAGGAATTGCATTAAATGTGTAGATTGCTTTAGGTAGCATAGACATTTTCACAATATTTGTTCTTCCAATCCATGAGCATGGAACATTTTTCCATTTCTTTGTGTCTTCCTCAGTTTCTTTCATGAGTACTTTATAGTTTTCTGAGTATAGATTCTTTGCCTCTTTGGTTAGGTTTATTCCTAGGTATCTTATAGTTTTGGATGCAATATCAGATTGGATGTATATCAGATTGACCCCTTAATTTCTTTTTCTTCTGTCTTGTTGGTGTAAAGAAATGCAACTGATTTCTGTGCATTGACTTTGTATCCTGACACTTGACAGAATTCCTGTTCAAGTCCTAGCAGATTTGGAGTGGAGTCTTTTAGGTTTTCCACATATAGTATCATATCGTTTGCAAGGAGTGATTGTTTGACTTCTTCTTTGCTGATTTGGATGCCTTTTATTTCTCTTTGTTGTCTGATTGCTGAGGCTAAGACTTCTAGTACTATGTTGAATAGCAGTGGTGATAATGGACATCCCTGCTGTGTTCCTGATGTTATTGGAAAAGTTCTCAGTTTTTCTCCATTGAAAATGATATTTGTGGTGGGTTTTTCATAGATGGTTCTGATAATATTGAGGTATGTGCCCTCTTGTGTTGATAATATTTTCATAGGTTCTTCTAAGTCAGTTTCTGTTCTCTGATTTCATTTGCATTTCTTACCCCCCAGGATCCTAGATGCTATGGCTATAGGGACAATGGCTCCTGTTTATAGTCAAACCAAATAAATCTGAATCATTGCCTCCTCTCTCATTAGTATTATTTAATTGGCCAGATTAATTTAATCAAGACAATTAATTTAATTATGATAAACCTAACCCAAGATTAAAATGGAGTTGGGATAAATGCCCCTGAAGAATTATTAGTACATTGCTTAGGCCTCCGTGCCTCACCTTGTGACACTCAGGTTTTGTCTGAAGGGTCTATAGATCGCTTCACCTACATGGTGCAATGTCTTTTCTCTAGAAGGTAGATCTCTTCTGATTCCCTCCTTAATTTTGATCCCTGTATGTTTATAATTTGCTTGTTTATTCATGTTGCCCTTGCAGATATCTTGAATTTTACTAGTCTTTCCCAGATAATCAGCTACCACTTTGATAGCTGAGGTTTAGGGCATTTCCTGACTGCCCAGAGTGAAAGTTTAATTGGATGTCTAATCAACTGCTGCACTTGTAGTCTGACACGTTAAAAATGTATACTTTGCCATTATTATAAGGGTTGTCTAAACATAGATATTGCTTTGGACCTTTAAACTTTCTGATTGATCTATAGTAGAATTTTTTGTACAGCACAAGTTTATCCCCAACAGATGGTTTATTAAGTAAAAATTAGCTTTTAAACAAACATGTCACAATTATTTTATTCTCTACAGCAGAATTCGTACTGTTGATGAATGCTTAATTGGAATTTGGTTCTGGCAAGGAATGAAAAACAGTGACATACTGCAAGGACAGAATGCCAAAAATAGCACACTGAGCAATACAAAGGACAAGAGTGGTCCTACCTTGTGTTTTCTTTAGGCCCCCTTTCTTTCCTTCCATATGAAGGAGACCATTTGGCCCCACAATAATCCCAGTTTGTGGCCAGGAGATGGAAACACTAACAGGTATCTAAGCCACATCTAGGATGTCTGATGAGTTCTTTCTGGGTGTTCTGGAATAAACAAGGTCCCAAGTTCATATGCCCTTAACCACCTTTCCCTGATACCCAGAATTATCATCACCAATATATCTCTACAATTTCCCTGCTGAATCTCCAACAGTCCTAGAGAGGAATGTTATCAGTAGTAACATCAAAATGGCTAAAAATTATTAGACATTTGATATATATGGGTTCTGTGCTAAATACTATATATACACCATCCAATTTAATACTGACAAAACCTCTGAGGTCTATACTATTATCTCCCTGGTTTTCAGATGAGAAAATAGAGGTACACAGTGACTAAATAACTTGCTCAGTGTCAGGTAGCTAATAGGAGACAGAGCTGTCATCAAAACCCAGCTCTGTTTGACTTTTAACCACTATACTACTAATCTGATATAAATATGTGTGATCATTCAGCCACTAGTGGCAACTAATATATTGGGCTGGATGCAGTTATCAGATTAACCACCACTCACCTCTGTGCCTGATTTAATGACACACAGGACAGAGGGGTTTTAGAATGAGGTCTAAGTGGTGTGTGTGTGTGTGTGTGTGTGTGTGTGTGTGTGTGTGAGAGAGAGAGAGAGAGAGAGAGAATAGAAGGGTAAGTCCATGGTAGTGTTCTATTCCTTATTGATTGAACTGTAATACTAGAAAATCCAAGATGCTTGCAGTGAGGGACATTAGTAGGGGCACTATGAATATCCTTGAAATTAGGTTTTATTAATGGCGAGTTCTGATAAAGTGGATTTACTACCTCAGCAATTGAAAGCAGTACAGACTCTTCCCTTTAAACACACCGACTGCCTCATTGTTGGCTGAGCTGAAATGCGTAGTTTGAAAAATCTAGCTATGCTAGATAGAGCCACCAGCCTCGCTGGGGAAACAGTGCAGTCTCAGGTCCCAGAGGATGCTGCAGTGAAAGAACCCCAGGTGGTCTGCAAAATTATCAGCTTCTGAAAGGTAGCCTTTCTCTGAGCTGGGAGCACCAGCCATGCTTGGCTTCTAACTCACCATATGGCATGCATTATTGGGCTGGGCTGCTCTGCTCAGTCTCTGGTGTGATGTGGCACTTAATGCTGTGGAATTATTTCCTTACTCAATTAAAAAAAAATACCCTGCTCTAAATCCTCATCTGTTTCTCTCCACCAGCCACCCGTCAATCCCCTAGGAACTGCATGTATTTTTTTGGCTTTGCGCCTTCCTTGTTCTTTCTTTTTACTTATCTTTTTCTAGACCTTTCCCCCTCTGACTTAAAGGTATGGGAGAATGGAGCATAGCTACACACATTGGGCCTGGATTCTCATAAAACCACTGATTCCTGAGATATGGCCATTCCTTTTCTGAGGAAATCTTTTTGTTATTTCTTTCCAGCCATATTTTTCAGGATTCCACTCTGATTAGACTTCTTGAAAGCCACAAACAAAACAATAAAGAAAAAAAGAAACAAAAGACAAACTAAGGTACTCTATTAGAAGACCCATTGATTTTTTATCTCTATAGCTCCTTACCTTCTGCTTAGTTCTTCTGAGTCTCTAATCCCATCTGCTCTCTGGTTGTACTTACATGTTAGTTGTCCAAATAATCACTTTCAATGTTTTTATCACACTGCTATCCTGCACAGAAATCCCCATGTGTGTGGAACTTCCTGAATCTCCCCTATGCATCCTCCACAACGCTTGAAAGACCCAAGAATTGAATGGTATCTTCTGAAGGCCCCAGTGAACAATGCATATAGTTCCTGGGATACAACCTGCATGAATTTATGAGCATTGTGCTATCTGGAGTTTGCATCTCTTTCACTTGGGGAGCTCATCACAGTGTTTATTCCTGTACCCTATCCTAACTCTACAGAATTAAAACTGCATATGTGTGCATGCATGTGGGCCTGGGGAAGAAGGGAATCAGGCCCAAGAAGCTTCATTTTATTTATTTATTTATTTATCTATTATTTATTTATTTATTTATGACATAAAATATATTATTTGTCCCAGGGGTACAGATCTGTAAATCATCAGGCTTACACATTTCATAGCACACACCCTCCCCAACATCCACAACTGAGCCACCCTATCCTTCCCCCCACACCCCCAGCAACCATCAGTTTGTTTCATGAGATCAAGACTCTCTAATGGTTTGTCTCTCTCCTGATCCCATCTTGTTTCATTTCTTTCCCTCTCTACCTCCCACAATCCCCTGCCCTGCCTCTCAAATTCCTCATATCAGAGAGATCATATGATAATTGTCTTTCTCTGACTGATTTATTTCACTTGGCATAATACCCTCTAGTTCCATCCATGTCATTGCAAATGGCACAATTTCATTTTTTGATGGCTGTTTTATATATATATATATATATATATATATATAAATATATATAAAATATGGATATATATGATATATATGGATAAAGATGTGGGGTATATATATATTACATATATATGTTATATATTATACATATACATATATTATATATGTATTATATTTGTATAATATATGTATATGTGTAATATATATGCATTATATATAAATTATATATATATGTATGTGTGTATGTGTGTATATATATATATATATATATATATATTCATACAGGTTGTATCCCAGGAACCATATCATATATATATCACACTACTGGGTATTTACCCTAAAGATACAAATGAAGTGATCCAAAGGTTCATGTGCACCCAAGTGTTTATAGTAGCACCGTCCACCATAGCCAAACTATGGAAAGAACCTAGAGGTCCATCAACATATGAATGGATAAAGATGTGGGCTATAACATATATGTATATGTGTATATATATTACACACACATATATTATTGATATATATTACATATGTAATATATATGTGTAATATATTATACGCATATACATATTATGTATATATATGTATGTGATATATACACACATATATATTATGTATATATGTGTAATATATTATATAAAAAATATATATAAATATATAATATATATGTAATATATATGTGTAATATATTACACATACATATATATGTGTAATATATATGTATATATACTTATATACATATATATACATATACATATATGTTATAGCCCACATCTTTATCCATTCATATGTTGATGGACCTCTAGGTTCTTTCCATAGTTTGGCTATGGTGGACGGTGCTACTATAAACACTTGGGTGCACATGAACCTTTGGATCACTTCATTTGTATCTTTAGGGTAAATACCCAGTAGTGTGATTACTGGGTCATAGGGTAGCTCTCAACTTTTTGAGAAACCTCCATATTATTTAGCAGAGTGGCCCCACCAGCTTGCATTCCCAGCAGTAGGAAGGACGGTTCCCATTTCTTCACATCCTAGCCAGTATCTGTCATTTCCTGACTTTTAATTTTAGCCATTCTTTTTCTAAAATTTTTTAAATTTTTAAATTTTTAAATTTCTTTTCAGTGTCCCAGAATTCATTGTTTATGCATCACACCCAGTGTTCCATGCCATACGTGCCCTCCTTAATACCCACCACCAGGCTCACCCAACCCCCCACCGTCCTCCCCTCCAAAACCCTCAGTTTGTTTCTCAGAGTCCACAGTCTCTCATGGTTTGTCTCCCCGTCCCGTTTTCCCCAAATCACTTCTCTCCATCTTACCATGTCCTCCGTGTTATTTCTTATGCTCCACAAATAAGTGAAACCATATGATTATTGAGTATCTCTGCTTGACTTATTTCACTCAGCATAATATCTTCCAGTCCCATCCATGTGGATACAAAAGTTGGGTATTCTTCTTCTCTGATGGAGGCATAATACTTCATAGTATATATGGACCATATCTTCATCCATTCGTCTGTTGAAGTGCATATTGGTTCTTTCCACAGTTTGATGACTGTGGCCATTGCTGCTATGAACATTGGGGTACAGATGGCCCTTCTTTTCACTCCATCTGTATCTTTGGGGTAAATGACCAATAGTGCAATTGCAAGGTCATAGGGTAGCTTTATTTTTAATTTTTTGATGAATCTCCACACTATTTTCCAAAGTGGCTGCACCAACTTGCATTCCCACCAACAGTGTAAGAGGGTTTCCTTTTCCACATCCTCTCCAACACATGTTGTTTCCTGTCTTGCTGATTTTGGCCATTCTAACTGGTATAAGATGGTATCTTAATGTAGTTTTTATTTGAATCTCCCAGATGGCTAGTGATGATGAACATTTTTTCATGTCTCTCTCAGCCATTTGTATGTCTTCTTTGGAGAAGTGTCTTTTCATGTCTTCTGCCCATTTTTTTTTGACATGATTATCTGTTTCATGTGTGTTGAGTTTGAGGAGTTCTTTATAGATCTTGGATATCAGCCCTTTGTCTGTGGTGTCATTTGTGAATATCTTCGCCCATTCAGTGGGTTTCCCCTTTGTACTGTTGACTATTTCCTTTGTTGTGCAGTAGCTTTTGATCTTGATGAAGTCCCAAAAGTTCATTTTCGCTTTTATTTCCTTTGCCTTTAGAGATATATCTTGAAAAAAGTTGCTGTGGCTGATATCAAAGAGGTTACTGCCTATGTTCTCCTCTATGATTCTGATGGGTTCCTGCCTCATGTTGACGTCCTTTATCCATTTTAAGTTTATCTTTGTGTATGGTGTAAGAGAATTGTCTAGTTTCATTCTTCTACACATAGCTGTTCAATTTTCCCAGCACCAGTTATTGAGGAGACTGTCTATTTTCCACAGGATATTTTTTCCTGCTTTGTCAAAGATTATTTGACCATAGAGTTGAGGGTCCATATCTGGGCTCTCTACTCTGTTCCACTGGTCTATGTGTCTGTTTTTGTTCCAGTACCATGCTGTCTTGGTGATTACAGCTTTGTAGTAAGGCTTGAAATCAGGCAACGTGAAGCCGCCAATTTGCTTTTTCTGTTTCAACATTTCCTTGGCAATTCGGGGTCTCTTCTGGTTCCATACAAATTTTAGGGTTGTTTCCTCCAGCTCTTTGAAAAATGCCAGTGGAATTTTGATCAGAATATCATTGAAAGTGCAGATTGCTCTAAATAGTACATAAATTTTTACAATGTTTATTCTTCGAATCCATGATTATGGAATGCTCTTCTGTCTTTTTGTGTCTTCTTCATTTTCTTTCATGAGTGTTCTATAGTTCCTTGAGTCCAGATCCTTTACCTCTTTGGTTAGGTTTATACCCAGGTATCTTATGTTTCCTGGTGCTATAGTAAATGGAATTGATTCTCTAATTTCCCTTTCTGTATTGTCATTGTTAGTGTATAAGAAAGCAACTGATTTCTGTATGATGATTTTGTATCCTGCCACATTACTGAATTGTTGTATGAGTTCTAGTAGTTTGGGGGTGGAGATTTTGGGTTTTCCATATAAAGCATCATGTCATCTGTGAAAAGAGAGAGTTTGACTTCTTCATTGTCAATTTGAATACATTTTATTTCTTTTTGTTATCTGATTGCTGTTGCTAGGACTTCTAATACTATGTGGAACAACAGTGGCAAGAGTGGACATCCTTGTCGTGTTCCTGATCTCAAAGGGAAGGCTGTCAGCTTTTCCCCATTGAGAATGATATTCTCTGTCAGTTTTTCATAGATAGATTTTATGAAGTTGATGAATATTCCCTCTATCCCTATACTTTGAAGCATTTTAATCAGGTATGGATGCTGTATCTTGTCAAATGAGTTTTCTGCATCAATCGAGAGGACCATGTGGTTCTTCTCTCTTCTCTTATTGATTTGTTCTATCACATCGATTGATATGTGAATGTTGAATCACACCAGGATCCCAGGAATAAATCCAACCTGGTCATGGTGGATAATCGTTTTAATGTACTGTTGGGTCCTATTAGCTAGGATATGTTGAGAATCTTAACATCCATATTCATCGGCGATACTGGTCTGAAATTCTCCTTTTCGGTAGGGTTTTTGCCTGGTTTGGGGATCAGGGTAATACTATCTTCATAAAAAAAGAGTCTGGAAGTTTTCCTTCTACTCTATTTTTTGAAACAGCTGTAGGAGAATAAGTATTATTTCTTCTTTGAGTGTTTGGTAGAATTCCCCAGGGAATCCATCAAGTCCCGGGCTCTTGTGTTTTGGGAGGTTTTTGATCACTTCTCCAATCTTGTTACTACATATTGGTCTATTCAGATTGTCAAGTTCTTCCTGATTCAGTTTTGGAAGTTTATAGTGTTCCAGGAATGCATCAATTTCATCTTGGTTGCTTAACTTGTTGGCATATAACCGTTGACAAAAATTTCTCATGATTGCTTCTATTTCCTTGGTGTTCGTCATGATCTCTCCCTTTTTATTCATAAATTTATTAATTTGGGTCTTCCCTCTTTTCTTTTGGATTAGTTTGGCCACGGGTTTATCAATCTTATTGATCTTTCAAAATACCACCTTCTAGTTTCATTGATGTGTTCTACTGTATCTCTAGTTTCTATCTCATTGATCTACTCTAATCTTGATTATTTCCCTTCTTGTGTGTGGTGTTGGCTTAATTTGTTGTTGATTTTACAGTTCTTTAAAGTTTAAAGACTGCTGGTATATTCTGTATTTTTCAATTTTTTTGAAGGAGGCTTGGATGGCTATGTATTTCCCCCTTAGGACTTCTTTGCTGTATCCTATAGGTTTTGGACCTAAATGTCTTCATTCTCATTGGTTCCCATGAATTGTTTAAGTTCTTCTTTGATTTTCTGGTTGATCCAAACATTCTTAAGTAGGGTGGTCTTTAGCTTCTAAGTGTTAGAATTCCTTCCAAACTTTTTCTTGTGGTTGAGTTCCAGTTTCAAAGCATTGTGGTCTGAGAATATGCAGGGAATAATCTCAATCTTTTGGTATCAGTTGAGCCCTGATTTGTGACACATTATGTGGTCTATTCCATAGAAAGTTCCATGTGCGCTCAAGAAGAATGTGTTTTCTATTGTTTTAGGGTGGAATGTTCTGTATACATGTATGAGGTCCATGTGGTCCAATATGGCGTTCAATGTTCTTGTTTCTTTATTGATTTTGTGCTTGGATAATATGTCTATTACTGAGAGTGCCATGTTAAGATCTCCTACTATTAATGTATTCATATCAATATGACTCTTTATTTTGATTAATAGTTGGCTTATGTAGTTGGCTGCTCCCCTATTGGGCACATAAGTATTTATAGTTGTTAGATCATTTTGATGAATAGACCCTTTAAGAATGATGGAGTGCCCTATATTTCTCTGATTACAGTCTCTATTAAAATCTAGTTTATCTGATATGATAATTGCTAGCCCAGCTTTCTTTTGAGGCCCATTGTCATGAAAGATGCTTCTCCACCCCTTCACTTTCAGTCTAGATGTATCCTTAGGTTCCAAATGGGTACCTTGTTGACAACATATGGATGGGTCCTGCCGTCTTATCCAATCTGCAACCCTGTGCCTTTTTATGAGAGTGTTTAGGCTGTTCACATTGAGAGTGATTATTGAAACATTCATTTTCATTGACATCATGTTGCCTGTGAAGTCCTTGTTTCTATAGATTATCTCTGTGAATTTCTTTCTGTTTCACTCTTGGGTTCTTTCTTCTTTTATAGAACCCCCCCTTAATATTTCTTGTAGTGTCAGCTTGGTGGTCACATGGTGTTTTAAACCTTGCCAGTCTTGGAAGCTCTTTATCTCTCTATCCATTTTCAATGTCGTCTTGCTGGATAAAATATTCTTGGCTGCATGTTCTTTTCATTTAGCACTCTGAATACATTTTACCAGGCCTTTCTGGCTTGCCAGGTTAGTGTGGACAGGTCTGACATTATTCTGATGGGCCTTCCTCTGTAAGTAAGGAATCTCTTCCCCCTAGCTGCCTTCAAGAGCTCCTGTCTAAAATTATTATTCATCAGTTTCAAAATTAAGTGTCTCGAGGTCTTTTTAGATTTTATGATCTTGGGGGAAGACCTTTCTGCCTCTAGGACATGAATGTTGGTTTCACTCCCCAGATTCAGAAAATTTTCATTGAGAATTTGTTCAACTATATCCTCTAGTCTTCTATCTTTCTCCTCCCCCTCAGGGATTCCAATAATTCTGACATTGGAACATTTCATGGCGTCATTTATTTCCCTAATTCTGTTTTCATGGCTTCTAAGCTATTTGTTCCAGGCCTCCTTCTGATCCTTTATCTCTATCAGTTTATCCTCTAGATCACTAATTATATCTTCTGCCACAGTAACCCTAGCTGTTAGAGTATTTAGATTAGATTGGAACTCATTGGTAGCATTGTTAGTATCTTCCCTGGTGGCTTTCACTTCTGCTGTAATCAATTCCATTTTGTCATTAATTGTTTTCTCCAACCTAACCATTGCTTGGTTAATGTTTAACCTGAATTCCCTTTCCAACATACTGTTTATGTCCATATCCAATAGCTCTGAAGGAAAGGGCACAGTCTCTGAATTTTTCCTCTGTTGGGCATTCCTGCTCCTAGTCATTCTGGTGAGAGGTGACTGAGGGGATGTGTAGCTGAATGTATGAGCCGTGATCCAGGCAAGGTACACCCTGGAACGCTTCTGAGCAATTGGGAGTCTCCACCAAAAAGAAAGAAAAAAGAAAAAGAAAGGGGGGGAAGAAAAAAAAAGAGAAGACCCAGCCAGAATGGGCCCTAAAGGTAAGATTTATAAGGTGTACAAACAAAAACAGACAAACAAAAAGACTGACAAAAGTAAATGACAAGAAAAAAAGAAGCCAGCCAAAATGAACCCCAATATAAGATTTATATAATACCAGAATAAAAACAAATACACAGAAACACTTACAGAAGAAAAGGATGGAAGGGTGGTTTTAAATCCTCAATGTGGGGCAGAAAGGTTATTTTGATTCTTCCTGGGTGTATCTTGATATCTTTGTTAAAGGACTCAACTTTACAGAGATAAAGGGGGATTAAAACTAGTTTATATATAGGGGTAGTATTGATTGGGGAAAGAGGATTACTTTGAAGCTATGTATCAATAAAGTTTAAGTTATAAGGTTGTTATGGAATTGTTATATTGAACCTCTCATTGTTATGGTAAATAGGTTAATAAAATTAGAAAAAATTTAAAATGAATGAGAAGAGTGGTAATGAATTAATAATAAATGTATCTCTGTAGTATACAGGTTTTAGGACAATAACAGGAGCTTAAAATCTTCTTTTCCCCTGATATTGGGGATTTAACAGTTTTATGGGGACCCTGTGGTGTTTGTCCTCTCAGTTTTTTTGGCTGCCTTTCTGTGGGAGGGACCTGCCTCATTGTTTTTCAGGCATTTTTGCCTGATTTGAGTCCTCCTGCCCCCTATCAAGGGGCTAGACTCTGAGGAAACTAGTTTTTCAGGTTTTTGTTCCCTGAAGTGTTTTTTCCCCCCTTGGTGATTTTTGAGGTGCTTCGGAGGTTTAGAGGAAAGCAAACTGTACCCAGACATCCATCTCAGAGAGAAGCCTCAGTCTGTTCCCCTCTGGGTGATCCGGAGCACATAGACTCCCCCTCTGCCACCTACCACCAGCAGAGCACATCCCCAGCCACCATCTAGGGGGCGCAGAAGCTCCTGCTTGTCTCTGCACCCCAGTGTAACTAAAACTGTGAGCAATATTGGTCCAGGGAGCCTGCTTCCAGTGGCTGCCTATGCTGGGCTGCTCTCAGGGCAGTTCCAAATAGCTGGAGAGATCCCAACCACAGACAGTGCTCTGAGATTTTCATGTTGGCCCAGGATGGGAGTGTTCAACTCTCGGCTGCTCCTGGAGACCACTGGCTAGTGCCCATACTGACCTCTCTCAGGGGAGGGTGTAGAGCATGGCTCAGGTCCTGGTCGCACACCGTGCATGCAGAGTGCAAAGGCACTCTGTTCTAGAGAGCACCGGCTGGCATCCACCCAGACTCTCTCACACACTGGGGGCTCATGGACCACAGCCTGGTGGCTTCGCCACACTCTCTCTGGCACAGCACCAGCAGTGGCCATCCTGGGTCTCCAATCACAGGGCACTTTTTATTGAGGTATTACTTTCCAATAGGTTGTTTCTAGTAGCTCTCTCCCCCTTCTATTTATCTTCTGATATCAGTCCGATCCTTCAAACTCCACTGCTTTAACTCACCACTGGCATCTTCTGCCCCTGTAGAGATCTAGAAGTATATAATCCTACATCTCAGGCTGATTTTCTGGGTGACTGGAGTGTTCTGGTAGATAATCAGCTCACTTTAGTTGACCAGTTGAAGCAGCATCTCCTATTTCTCCACCATCTTTCCCCCTCCACCCAATTTTAGCCATTCTGACTGGTGTGAGTGGTATCTCACTGTGGTTTTGATTTGTATTCCCTTATGCTGAATGATGTGGAGCACTTTTTCATGTGTCTCTTGGCCATTGGTTGTCTTCTAGCAGAAATGTCTGTTCATGTCTTCTGCCCATTTCTTGATCGGCTTATTTGTTCTTGGGTGTTGAGTTTGATAAGTTCTTTCTGGATTTTGGATACTAGTCCTTTATCTGATATGTCATCTGCAAATATCTTTTCCTGTTCTGTCAATTGTATTTTGGTTTTCTTTTGTTTCCTTTGTTGTACAAAAGCTTTGATCTTGATGAAGTACCAATAGTTCATTTTTGCCCTTGCTTCCCTTGCCTTTGGCAATGTTTCTAGGAAGAAGTTGCTGTGGCTGAGGTCAAAGAGGTTGCTCCCTGTGTTCTTCTCAAGGATTTTGATGGATTCCTTTCTCACATTGAGGTCGTTCACCGCTTTTGAGTCTATTTTCATGTGTGGTATAAGGAAATCGTCCAGTTTCATTTTTCTGCATGTGGCTGTCCAATTTTCCCAACACCATTTGTTGAGAAGATTGTCTTTTCTATTGGACATTCTTTCCTGTTTTGTTGAAGATTAGTTGAGTATAGAGTTGAGGGTCTATTTCTAGGCTCTCTATGCTGTTCCATTGATCTCTGTGTCTGTTTTTGTGCCAGTACCGTACTGTCTTGATGATGACAGCTTTGTAATAGAGCTTGAAGTCTGGAATTGTAATGCCACCAACTTTGGCTTTCTTTTTCAATATTCCTTTGGCTATTCAAGGTCTTTTCTGGTTCCACATATATTTTAGGATTATTTGTTCCATTTCTTTGATAAAAAATGCTGGTATTTTGATAGGGATTGCATTAAATGTGTAGATTGCTTTAGGTAGCATAAACATTTTCACAATATTTGTTCTTCCAATCCAGGAGCATGGGAAGTTTTTCCATTTCTTTGTGTCTTCCTCAATTTATTTCATGAGTACTTTATAGTTTTCTGAGTATAGATTCTTTGCCTCTTTGGTTAAGTTTATTCCTAGGTATCTTATGGTTTCAAGTGCAATTGTAAATGGGATCAACTCTTAATTTCTCCTTGTTCTGTCTTGCTGTTGGTGTATAGAAATGCCACTGATTTGTATGCATTGATTTTATATCCTGACATTTTACTGAATTCTGGTATGAGTTTTGGGAGTTTTGGAGTAGAACCTTTTGGGTTTTCCACATAAAGTATCATATTACTTCATAGAGTCACAGTTTGACTTCTTCATTGCCGATTTGGATGCCTTTTATTTCTTTTTGTTGTGTGATTGCCAAGGGTGGGTCTTCTAGTGCTATGTTGAATAGCAGTGGTGATAGTGGCTATTTCTGCTGTGTTCCTGACCTTAGGGGAAAAACTCTCAGATTTTCCACATTGAGAATGTTACTCTCTGTGGGTGTTTCATAGATGGCTTTGATGATACTGAGGTATGTACTTTCTGTCCCTTCACTTTGAAGAATTTTGATAAAGGATGGTGTATTTGTCAAATGCTTTTTCAGCATCTACTGAGAGTATCCTATGGTTCTTGTTCTTTATTTCATTAATGTATTGTATCATTGATTGATTTGCAGATGTTGAACCCACCTTGCAGCCCAAGAAAAAATCCCACTTGGTCATGGTGAATAATCCTTTTAAAGTACTGTTGGATCCTGTTGGCTGGTATTTTGGTGAGAAGTTTTTTGTCCATGTTCATCAAGGATAATGGTCTGTAATTCTCCTTTTTGATGGGATCTTTGTCTGGTTTTGGTATCAGGGTAATGCTGGCCTCATAAAATGAATTTGGAAGTTTTCCTTCCATTTCTATTTTTTGGAACAGTTTCAGGAGAACAGGAATTAATTCTTCTTTAAATGCTTGGTAGAATTGCCCTGGGAAGCCATCTGGCCTTGGCTCTTGTTTTTTGGGATATTTTTGATGACTGCATCAATCTCCTTACTGGTTATGGGTCTGTTCAGCTTTACTGTTTCTTTCTGGTTCTGTTTTGGTAGTTTATATGGCTCTAGGAATGCATCCATTTCATCCAGATTGTCAAATTTGTTGGTGTATAGTTGCTCACATTATGTTCTTAAATTATATTTCTTTGGTATTGGTTGTGATCTTTCCTCTTTAATTTATGATTTTATTAATTTGGGTTCTTTCTCTTTTCTTTTTGATAAGACTGGCCAGGGGTTTATCAGTCTTATTAATTCTTCAAAAGAACCAACTCCTCATTTTGTTGATTTGTTCTAGTATTCTTTTGGTTTCTACCTCTTTGATCTCTGCTCTGATCTTTATTATTTCTCTTCTCCTGTTGGGTTTAGGCTTTCATTGCTGTTCTTTCTCCAGCTCCTTTAGGTGTATGGTTAGGTTGTGTACTTGAGACCTTTCTTCTTTCTTGGCTAAGGCTTGTATCACTATATACTTTTCTCTCAGGACCACTTTTGCTGTGTCCCAAAGATTTTGAACAGTTGTTGTTTTCATTTTTATTTGTTTCCATGAATTTTTAAAATTCTTCTTTAATTTCCTGGCTTACCCACTCATTCATGAGTAGGATGCTCTTTAGCCTCTATGTATTTGAGTTCTTTCCAACATTCCTCTTTTGATTGAGTTCTAGTTTCAGAGCATTGTGGTCTGAAAATATGCAAGGCATGATCCCAATCTTTTGGTATGAGTTGAGACTTGATTTATGACCCAGGATGTGATCTATTCTGGAGAATGTTCCATGTGCCCTAGAGAAGAATGTGTATTCTATTGCTTTGTAATAGAATGTTCTGAATATATCTGTGATATCCATCTCATCCAGTGTGTAATTTAAAGCCTTTATTTTCTTGATGATTTTTTGCTTTATGATCTATCCATTTCAGTGAGGTGGGTGTTGAAGTCTCCTACTATTATTGTATTATTGTTATGTGTGTCTTTGATTTTATTACTTGGTTTCCATAATTGGCTGCCCCCAACTTAGGGGCATAGATATTTAATATTGTTATATCTGTCTGATGGACACACAGTTTAGGTATGAGATAGTGTCTTTCCTCATCTCTTATTATAGTCTTTTGTTTAAAATGTAATTTACCAGATGTAAAGATTACACAGCAGCTTTCTTTTGATGTCCATTAGCATGGTAAATGATTTTCCACCCCTCACTTTCAAACTGGAGGTGTCTTTGGGTCTAAAATGATTATCTTGTAGATAGCATATTGCTGGGTCTTGTGTGTGTGTGTGTGTGTGTGTGTGTGTTTAAATGCATTCTGATACTCTGTGTCTTTTTATTGGGACATTTACTCTATTTCCATGCAGGGTAACTATTGAATGATATGAATTTATACCTGTATATTGCCTGTAAGTTGACTGTTACTGTTTATTGTCTCTTTTCCTTTCTTTTCTACTACTTTTAGGCTTTCTCTTTGCTTAGAGGGCCCCTTTTAATATTTCCTGTAGGGCTGGTTTGGTGCTTACAACTTCTTTTAGTTTTTTGTTTGTCCTGGAAGATTTTTATCTCTCCTTCAATTTTCAATGACAGCCTAGCAGGATATAGTATTTTTGGCTGCATATTTTTTTCATTTAGTGCTCTGAATATATCATGCCAGTCCTTTCTGGCCTGCCAGGTCTCTGTGAATAGGTCTATACCAATCTAATATTTCTACCACTGTATGTTATAAACCTCTTTTTCTGAGCTGCTTTCAGGATATTCTCTTTATTCCTGAGACATGTAGTTTTTACTATTAGATGAAGGGTTGTATATCTATTTTTATTGATTTTGAGGGGCGTTTTCTCTTCCTCCTGCATTTTGATGCTTGTCCTCTTTGCCAAATTACGAAAATTCTCTGCTATAATTTACTCGTATATTTCTTCTGCCTCTCTCTCTTTTTCTTCTTCTGGGATCCCAATTATTCTAATATTTTTTCATCTTATTTTATCACTTATCTCTGAAATTCTCACCTCATGATCCAGTATTTGTTTATGTCCCTTTTGCTCCAGTTCTTTTTTTTTTTAACAATTTTATTTACTTGAGAGAGGGAGAATCAGAGAGAGAGAGAGAGAGAGAGAGAGAGAGAGAGAGAGAGAGAGAAACAGAGAAAGAACATGAGAAGTGTATGCTCAGAGGGAGAAGTAGACTCCCTGGTAAGCAGAGAGCCTGGTGTTGGACTTGATCCCAGGACTCCAAGGTGATGACCTGAGCTTAAGGCAATTGCTTAACCAGCTGAGCCACCCAGGCACCTTCTTTTGCTTATCTTCTTTATTCCACACCATTTGGTCTTCTATATTACTAATTTTCTCTTCTGCCCCATTAATCCTAGCAGTAGGAGCCTCCATTTTTTTAATTTTACTTCAGTAATAGCTTTTTAAATTTCAATTTGGTTATATTTTTGTTCTTTTGTTTCTCAAGAAAGTGTTTTTTTTTCTCCAGAAAGGGATTCTCTAATATCTTCCATACTTTTTTCGAGCCCAGTGAGTACCTTGATAATCATTATTCTGAGCTCTATTTCTGACATATTACTAATGTCCATATTGATTAGGTTCTAAGCTGTTGGTACTTCCTCTTGTTCTTTTTTTTGTGGTGAGTTTTTTCCACCTTGTCATTTCATTCTGATAAGAATAGATGAATTAGAGAACAACAGACTAAAAGGATAGCAATGACCCCGGAAGGATATTCACTAACCAAATCAGTAGAGACCAGAAACTGAGGGGAGAAGAAAAGGGGGAAAAAAAGAAAAAATATATATTTATACATATATACACATATGGTGAATAGAATAGAGCCACCCACTTTATTTTGGGTATATTTTGGTCTGTTTGAAGAAACTATCTTCTAAAATTTTAATGAAAGAAAAACTTATATATATGCAAAAATAAGAGTAAATGCATTGAAGGGATGGCATAAGAGTGTAAAAATGAAAATTTAAAAAGATCTAGAAAAGGAATTGTTAAGATAAGAATTTGGTTGAAAAAAGAAAAAAAAAGGAAAGAATGTGATCAGGCTGGAGACTAGAACAAAGCCATGTGCTCGATTTAGTGTATATTTGGATCTATTAGAATAAATTATACCCCCCCAAAAAAACCCCTGTATGTATATAAAAAATATGGTTAAATACAATGAAGGGGTAAAATATGACTCTAACAATGAAAATAGAAAATGATTTTTAAAAAGATATTGGTAAGAAAAATAGTTAAAATACATGAAAATAAGAAAGGAAAAATTTAAAAAGCAATAAGAAAATAATAAAATTTTAAAAATTTAACTTTGAAAGCCTAAAGGATCATGGGAAAAAAGACATGAATTCTATGTGTTGCTTTCCTCTAGCTCTAAAGTTCTGCAGTTCTCATTGATTGGTGAACTTTGTCTTGGCTGGATGTTCTTGCTGATCTTCTGTGGGAGGGGCCTGTTGTAGTGATTCTCAAATGTCTTTGCCTGAGGTAGAACTGCACCACCCTTGCCAGGGGCCAGGCTAAGCAATCTGCTCAGTTTTTGTCTCAGGAATTTTTGTTCCTGAATGCTTTCCATACAGATTTGTAGGACAGGAATGAAAATGGCAAGCCTCCCAATCTCTGGCCCTGTAGGCACAGAGAGCTCAGGGCTCCACTCCTTAATGTGCACTCAGAGAAAAACAGTCAATCCCTCCTGTCTCCCTGGTCTCTGGCCACATTCTGAGCTCACCCTGCCTGTGACTCAGCATTTCTATCTCGAGTGCATGGCCCTCTTTGGAGTCTCCAAATCCAGCTGATTCCTACAGTGCACTTCTGTACTGCTCCTCCTGGAGGAGGAAGGTGAGTCTCCCCAGATCTGCTGCTTGTTGGGTCCCTGCCAGAAGAGCAGTGGCCTGGCTGTGCCTTGGAACATGGTTTATGGTAACCCTGAGCTGAGAGCCCCCTCCTCATCTTCATCTCTGCAGCCGACTTCCCTGCTGTGATACCTAACCCACTGAGCCACCCAGGCGCGCCCTTGCTGTGATACCTAAGAGCTCTGCCACACTCAGACACCCTCGGTCTTTTTGTGACCCCATGGGTACTGAGACCACACTAGCCTTGTGAGTGCTCTACCTCTTGCTTAGCCTCTGGAGGTATGTCCCTCAGTGAAGCACACTTCTAAAAGTTCTGATTTTGTACTCCACTGCTCTATTAATTGCCAGGAGCTAGCCCCTCCCCCCATGGTCTATCTTCTCTCCTGTTGCCTCGGATTCACTTCTTTGCATGTCCTACCTTCTGGAAAGTGGTTGATTTGCTGTTCCTAGAATTGCTGCTCTTCTTCTCTTCTCTCTCTTGTTGAGTTTGTAGCTATTCAGAATTTTTTGATAATTGTCTAGCTGAACTTCTGGGACTTGATGATATATAGGTCTCCTACTCCTCTGCCATCTTGCTCCTTCTCCAAGAAGCTGCATTTTAAAAATAAGCTCCTATGCATGGGCATATAGGTGGCTCAGTCAGTTAGGCATCCAACTCTTCATTTTGGCTCAGTTCATGATCTTAGGGTCATGAGATCAAGCCCCATGTAAGGCTCTGCACTTAGCATGAGTTTGCTTAAGACTCATCTCCACCTCCCTCTACCCCACCCCCTGTACTTTCTCTCTCTCCCTCTCTCTCTCTAAAAATAAACAAATAAATAAAATCTTAAAAAGAAAAACAAAAACAAAAACAAAACAAAACTCCTAGGCAGCGCACAAAGCAGTTTGAGTGCTTTTGTTCCCAAGGTTCTTAAGCAGGGAAGAACCATGATAAGATTTTATTTTTTAAAGAACTGGCAACAATGTGGAGGTTTTTTTAGCCTGGGACAAAGCAAAGATTCAGAGAAGAAAAGCTTAAAGATTCAGATACAAAAAACTTAAAGAGTTGCTGTATAGTGGGCAAAATAACAGGTCATCTGTGGGAAACCAATAGAAGGTTCTGCTTTTAGGTGTTAGGAAAGAAGTTGGAAGTCTGGAATAAATGGCTAGTTTCTGAAACTCCACCAGAGGCCTCTCCTGTGGCAGTTTGCATCCTTTATTTAACAATTATTTAACAAACAGATGGCTGTTCTTTCACCCTTGTCCATCACAAGGAAAGAGCTCAATTCTTCCATTTAAACTAGAGCTAAGAGGTGTAACACTGCATCTGTGTAACAAATTATGCTATTGAAGCAGTGGATCCAAATAATGCTTCTCAAAATGTGGTTCTCTGATCAGTTGTATTAGAATAATCTAAAATGTTTGTCAAAATGCAGATTCTTGTACCTCACCTCAGACTTACTGAATCAGAATGGGAGCCCCAAAATCTGTGGTATAGCCACCTTTCCAGGTGACACTATACATAATAAAAATGAAAAAGCAGTGTTGTATAGTATTTCTATCCTTGCTCTTCCTGAGAAATTCTTTTCTTCCAACTCTACCTGTGGAAATCTTGCTTCTCTATATAGTCTCAGCCTTCCCTGATCCAATTGTCCCAACCCCAACAGATGTAGCCTCTTTTGTTGCCATAAAGTTGGGAAATATGGGAAGACATCATGGCTGGGGTTCAGAGGAGGGTTGGGGAACACCAAGCCTGGAGGTGGTAGGAAGGACCCAGGATTTGTACTTAAAATTTCTGCAGTTGAGTTGAGGCTGAAAAATCTACAAGCAATTCAGGTAATTCTGATGATCACTGATGTTCAAGAACCACTGCTTGAAGGGTGCCTAGATGGTGCAGTCTATTATGTGTCTGACTCTTGGTTTTGGCTCAGGTCCTAATATCAGGGTCCTAGGATCCAGCTTTGTGTCAGGCTCCCTGCTCAGCACAGAGTCCCCTTAAGATTCTCTCTACCCCTGCCCCTCCCCCTGCACTCTCTCTCAAATAAATAAGTAAATCTTTTAAAAAAAACAACAAAAAACAACCACTGCTTTTAAGGATATACTATATTAAATTCATATGATCTCAAATTTTTGAAGCTGATTTTAATTTTATCGTGTATTATCACTTGGTGGATAGCACAGTCCCTATTTTTACTCTTGGATGAAGTAGGGTTTTCTTTCATGTGTCCTAAAGCACTAGTTCTCAAACTTTAGTGTGTATACAAATCAAATGAATATTTTATTAAAATTTAGATTGTGATTCAGTAAGTGTGGGGTGGAGCCTGAGGTTCTGCATTTCTAATAAGCTTCCAAGTAATGCTGTTGTTGCTGGCCCAGGGACTACAACTTTGAGTAACATTATCCTAAACCATTTTTTCAAGTATTAAAGATGTGCCACTAATTCAGGGATAAAAAATCCCAATGTCCTTATTGGCCAAGCCAGTAAGTAATTATAAATATGTGAAACTACAATAAGTGATATAAATAAGGCACATTAGAGCCTGTAGGCATTCAAGTGTACATTTTTATTAACATATAATGTATTTGTTTCAGGGCTACAGGTCTATGATTCATCAGTCTTACACAATTCATAGCACTCACCATAGCACATACATTTTTAAAACACCTGGGCTGGCCAAATAGTCTACAAAGGCTTCCATCTGAAGCAACTTATTGGCAATCCCTTTACTAGTACAACTATTTTAAAATTTGTCAATAAGCATTTGTTTTCCCATCTACCTATTTTATGGGTTTTTAGATCTCAACCACAGTCCATTTTCACTCTTCTTCTTCCCACTCTTAATTGGCACTGTTCAGTGTGAGCAGTTTTGAAGGTTATTATTTTAAAATTTATATCCTGTATAAACAACCAGGTTATAACTCTTCAAGGGCAGGAACTGGGACTAGTTTCTTTTGTTTCCCCTCAATAATGTTTAGTTCAGTGTTCAGCTCACACTGGGCACTCAGTCACAGATGACTAATTGACTCACTGTCAGGACCAGGACAGTACTTCAGAAGACAAGTGAGTTCACTAGGATGGCTGAGATTTGGAGATAAGGACTACATTCTATATGATCAACATACAGTTTCTTCTAGTTTGAAGAAGTGAAACCAGGATTTAGAATTTTTTTCTCCATATCAGTACACATACCAAGCTTACTCAACTGCTATTGTTTTGAATTTAGCAGGATGTGTTGTGTTTGCAGCTTCTGGACTTACTCAGTCTATTTTTGCTGCTCTTCATTAAATAGATTGTTGATATGTAAATACACAAGTTGCTATGCAGAATTGCCCTAATTTTCTTGTGAACTTTCTTCCTGAGCTTGTAGAAAGGCATTATGTTACTTTTCCACATTCAAGAATATTTTAAGTAATTGCAGCTAAATTATGGTAAACCAATTGTCAAAACTTGGGAGCGTACCGTAAAAGAAAATTGATACAGATAAAAAAACTTATTTTTAAAAATCCTCTCCTGTTTATTTATATGTATACAAATATATCTGTAGGTGGCATAGATATACCACACATTGTGTTATGGCTTAAGGATTCAACTGGAGTTAATGATCATTCACGGAGAAGAACTATTAGCAAATTAATTAAAAACCTGTCAGGCTATTATAAGTTATTTGTTAGCTTAAAGCGGAACTCCCCATCACTGAAAATTGTGGTTCTATAGACTATTAAGCTGACCTATGCTAGAAAAGAGGCTTCTCTTCAAATAAACAAAAGGTTGTAGATGACTAGTCAACCAGAGTAATGTAAACATGAACTGAACTTTTGATTATGATTCTCTACTTTTTCATTTGTTCAACAACTATTGATTGATCAAGAAGCCTTCTATGTGTCAGATGTAGTACAGGGCAGAGATGAACAAGGGGTTGTGATAGTGAACAAGACATTCATGTTTCTCACCTTCTTGAAAGTTAAATTAATTCCAAGTTGTATCATCAATGTGTATATGTGTGTCTTAGTCCTTTTGGGCTGCTATAATAAAAATATTATGGACTAAGTGGCTTAAACATATAAACCTCTCATATCTGGAGGTTGGAAAGTCCAAGATAACAGTGCTGGCAGATTTAGTATCTGGTAAGAGCTCTCTTCCTGCTTCATAGATGGCCATTTTCTTTCTGTAACATCACATGACAGAAAGGGTGAAATAACTCTCTGGGTGTCTTTTATAAGGGCACTAACTCCATTCAAGAGGGTTCCACACTCACAACTTAATCACATCTCAATTGCCCCATGTACTAATACTATCCCCTTGGGGGTCAGGTTTCAACACAAGAATTTTGAGGGGGACACAAAAATTCAGTCTATACCAATGTGTATTTTTACCTTAAATGACATTTAATTTATTCCTTCATTCTTCAGGTGCCTGGAGGAAGTTGTTTGTATGTTATAGCCATTTTGGTTGATGAGTCTCACTCCTCTCTCCTGGACATTCATCATTTCTGCCATACACATCTGACAGCTTTGAACTACAAGCACTGTGCACTTATCTGTATAGTTTTTCTGGTGTCTTAGCCAACATGATGTGTTCTGGGGAGTTAACACATCTCTCTTTACCAGTGAAGTCAGCCCCCAATCAAGAGCTTAAAGGAATTGGTAGATAAATACCCTCAGCTCCCTCCCCTTCAGTTAGGATAACTCTGAGGCATGTTCTACACTGTTTTGCAGAGGTTCCCTTGGGGGATTTTGCTCAATACTCACTCTATATTGGCTGCCTTCTCTTCCCTGCAGCACTATTCTATTTTCCTTCTACTGTTTACTGGGATCACCTTCCAAATACACCAGTTGTATCACATTCTTGTCTCCGGGTCAGCTTTTGGGGGAACCCAACCTAAGTCATGTGTCAACCCTTGGCTATCCAAGGTTACATGATGGAGTTGTAACTTCAAGGGCAAATTTATCTTGAAAATCACATATAATGTAAATTACATCAGTATTATTCATAGGCAAATATAAGTACATTGTTTATTTTTGTCAAATATTTAGGTACACGTGATTAGCCAATCAAATGTATTTGGGTAAGTTTTATCTTTGAGAAAAAGTAAAATTCATTTGCAATTTGGATAATAAAACCCCACTTTTGGTTGGGCAATCTGACTGGAATTTTCAGAAAACCAACTGGCACCTTTTTGGGGGCCTGGTTGGTGCGGTCAGTAAACCATCTGATTCTTGGCTTTGCTTCAGGTTGTGATCTCAGGGCCATGAGATCAAGCCCCACATTGGGCTCTGTGCTCCCTCTGTTGCTCCCTCTTGTGTACTCTCTCTCTCTCTGAAATAAATAAATACATCTTTTTAAAAAAGAAAGCCAATTAGGACCTTTTAAAATCATTAAGTCTTATTTTAGGAATTCGCTACTTCTTTTAATCTGTTCTCATCATATTCTACCCCCATAACCCAGGTCTCCCTGAGATTTAGTGGTTACAACAAAACCTTTCTTTGTTTCATTTTTTTGTTGTCTTTTGTTGCTGTTTTCTATCATCTACAGTCTATTTCTCTTTTTCTCTATCTTGAATGAAATCTTACCCCTGGTTTTATAGACATGTTTAGAATTTCACTTTGCAGTTTCATAAACCCACTGCAAATATTTCTCTCTTCTCTTTATTGGTGGTAAGGAAATCATCTGATTTTATCAGACTTAGAGTATTCCAATCTATGAATAATATAAAGTGGGAAATGAAAACAGACAAGCAACAAGACTGTTGGGCTTATGGGTATGGCTGAAGACTTGTAACATGAACTTTTTATACTTGTACATTTTATGTATGTATACTGGGATATATTTACCTCTCTCATTTTAACTTCATTCTTTCCTCCAATTCCCTGCAACTGTTAATGTTCTTTCATTTGTGAGCTTGAGGGTGGCCATTCCCCAGGAAAGAAGCATAGGAGAAGTTCTCTGATTAGGTAGGAGGACTTGTCTTCAGTTACAAATCTCATCATTGTTAGCACTCCATGTTGCTTTCCCCAGTTGCTTGTCTGGATTCCTGAACTCTTGCCTTTTACTACAAATGTCTTAGTTCAGGATGTTTGCTTAGATTTTGGACTTTGGACCTCTGTCTTATTTTCATTTTCTATGTCCAATGTCCCTGCCTAACTCACCACCTGTTAATGAATTTTTGTACCTAGTATGTATTGAATAGGTATTTCTTAAATATTATGTATAATCCTTTACTCTTCCTTGTGTGATCCTTCTAAGACTTCTATGGCTTCTAAGACCCAATCCCTTTACTCCTGTCTAAACTTGGTCATGAACTCATGCTTTTGGGAAATTTCCCAGGGCTGGCAAGCTCTTCTGTCTGGATCTTTCCCTTTACCCTCAGCCCTACCTTAGTTTCTTGGACTTCTAGTACCTTATTTTGCACCATGACTTGCTGTAATGCTAACAGTCCGATATAAATAATGTAATTAGAATACTCACTTTAAGGGAGCAAGTTAACAAATCTGAGATATGCAATCCTGTTTATACTTTTATTTTGAAGGATAATTATGTCTTTGCGTTAGTCCCTATGCATTGAGTGCATATGTCAGAACAAGAAAGTGTTGACTAAGACTAGGTTCCTGCTGTGAAGCACAAGATGCATGAAATTCTAGCATATGTGCAGAAATTTAAACCCATCATTTACTGACAGGCAATAATTACTTTAATGAAGTCAGGAGACTATTTCAAATAAGCAATTAGAGTTAACAATAAAACTGCAAACAGGACCCTAATTAATGAATTTTCAAACTGTATTTCCCTCCTCTGTGAATGCTGTGGGCTATAAAAAGAATGAGAAAAATAACTCATATTATTATCAAAAATTTATGTCATGCTGGGCACTGTGCCAGGTACTTAACATATATTGCCTTAGTTAATCCTCACAACAATTATATAAGGTAAATACTAGTAATAGTCCCATTTTGCAGATGAAACTGAAGCTCAGAGGTGAAAAGCATTGCCCAGCATCATACAGATTAGTAAATGGTGCACCTGTGATTTGAACATTGATTAGTGTGACTATGGAACCCAAGCTTTTATCCATGATACCTAGAATATATGGCCTATATAACATATATGTAAAACCCACCTCCCAATTGCATTGGTCAATATGTGCTAATAGGAAACCCATGGTACATTCAGATTAGGATAATTTAAAGAGGGTCTATTCATAACTGGACTATTTACAGAGGTGTAGGAATTTGAAGGGCCTACAAAGGGTACCATAATAATATCAAAGGGAGTTGTTACTATTTCTAAGTTGAAAGGGTAAGGGGAGGGAACAGTTAACAGGCACCCAGAAGAACAGACACTTTAGAGTAGGCTGATATAAGTGGGCCAGTTATAGCTGTCTAGAGGCACAGTGAGATCAAGACAACTTTGCAGAGAGGAAGCCAGGGTAATAAATAACCTCACCTCACCTTTCTCTCTTTCTCCTTCCAATCATCTTTCTGGGCTCTCCTTTGGCCAAACCTAACCAGAAGCCAGAGTATAGTTTATGGGTTATCTGGTGAATGTGTTGGAACAGCACACCCGAAAGTAGAATATATTTGTTTCTGAAATCCAATGAGGCCTGCCAAGCATTGTGCCAGACCAGTGAACCTTCTAAAAACATCGCCAACATGGTAAGTCCCTGAAATTTTGCAGAATTTATCTTCTACCCTCTAGCATACATATATCTTACAGAGGCATATAGGATCCTTGGTACTTCCTGTTTATTAGATCATTGGCCATATGTATCATGTCATGAAGCAGCAGGATGTGAAGGGGCCTCTGGATTTTATTATGATAGCAGGAGAATTGACACAATGCTGGAGTGTAGTGAAGATATACTATTGCTCCTACCATGTAGATTCTAACTGCTTATAATTTTCCATACTAATTGAGATGGAGAAGAAAGCATCTTTTCAGGTCAATAGCTGTATATCAGGTGCCAAGGTTCTAGGGATTATTGATTTTATTTGGTAAAGACACCATATCTGGAATCGCAGTTGTGATTGAAATTGCTATGTGATTAAATGTATATTTACTATTATGTACCAAGACACACCTTGAGTCTTCACACCAGCCAAACAGGCAAGTTTAGTGGGGGTGTGGCAAATATCGCCATCCTTGTATCTGTCAGGGATTCAGTCTCATGACCCATGAGATCATGACTTGAGCCCAAACCAAGAATTGGTCATTTAATTTAATGAGCTCCCCATGTGCCCCCCCAGGTATTCTTTTTTCCTAGTATATGGCCACAGGTACTTCTGGGAAAAGCTTAGAGAAGATTTACAGTCTATTCCTATGGTCTCAAGGGCTTCAGGTCTAGAATGGATTTAAGTTTGGAAATTGTATGAGAGGGCATGGATTGCCACTATAGTGAGTTGAGTTAGGTTTCTCCTTAGTAGACCAGTTTTTTTTTTCCTGCCTATATATGCCAACTGCCATGTTGGTATCCTTCATGTATTTCATTTTCAGACTTCATGATCAATCACCATTACCACAGATCCCTGCAGGTCAACACTCTGATTACCACTTTGTCTTTGGGTCTTATATAAATTGCACTTTCTATATAACTGATTGTTAAATGATACCATCCTGCCATTAGCACTTCAGGATGCTATTATTCCCACTGATAATGGGAGACACAATTCTATAAATTCACCATCACCTATAACCTATAAGAAGAAGCCACCACAGAACTTTTCAAGGTTGGTGGTGTTCTTCCCTACCAATGTTTGTTGTAATGCTTTGATAAGGAAAATGTTGTCTAGGCCCTCATGGACTAACTGCTATGGCTATTTGATCTTCTAATACCTTGCCTCTACCTGCACTTCATTCTATGTTCTAATAGGTGGTAATTTAATGTTTATAATGCCACTGCCTCTCATGGATTATTTAATCCCTGTTTTCCCCCAACAGGGTGGTTATCCTGGTCTTCGTCAATATGCTCGAACCAATCTCAGAATCTCATTTAAAAAGTCTATTTCTTGAAGGCTACTCTTTAGGTAAAACTCCAACTGAAAGCAGAAAATTAGCATAATTAATGGAAGACTTGCTTATGAAGGGATTTTTTTATAGAGGTGTAGGTGTAGAGAGACTGCAAGGGATTGTCTAATAACCCAAGGATGGTAGGAATGAAGACATGATCACACCTAGACCAAAGGAATGAAAGAAGGAACAGTTAGCAGTACATGGAAGGGGAGAGTTGTATGAAGGAAACTATCTGGAGAGGAGTAGTGACCTTTGGATTAGGGATGCAGCCAGGACAGAGAAACCTTGTAGGGAGAAAGAGAAAAAAAAATCCTGACATTATTTTCTCTTTTCTTCTGATCTACAATAGATTACACTGGCCAAATCTATCCAGAAGCCAGAGGAAAAGGAGCCAATTGACAAGGTCCATATAGGTCACCTTCAAAAGGCAGAGAACATGATGAGGGCTGGAGAGTAGATCTAGGGGGCAAGTAGAAGTTATCTGCCATCTAATGCATTAGTAGAACATCATCATCTACCAATGTGCTCTGCTTAGGTTTAGATAGCTATTCACATTGAAAGTGTTAATTCCTCTGGGCCGGATAGACATTTTGCATGGAATGTTTTTCTCTCTTTTTGTGTCTTCCTCAGTTTCTTTCCTAAGTGTTTTGTAGTTTCTAGAGTACAGATCCTTTACCTCTTTGGTTAGGTTTATTCCTAGGTATCTTATGGTTTTTGTTGCTATTGTGAATGTAATTGATTCCTGAATTTCTCTTTCTACAGTTACATTGTTAGTGTATAAAAAAGCAACTGATTTCTGTGCATTGATTTTGTATCCTGCTACATCACTGAATTGCTGTATGAGTTCTAGTAATTTGGGGGTGGAGTCTTTTGGGTTCTCCACATAAAGTATCATGTCATCTGTGAAGAGAGAGTTTGACTTCTTCTTTGCCTATTTGGATGCGTTTTATTTCTTTTTGTTGTCTGATTGCTGATGCTAGGACTTCTAACACTATGTTAAACAATAGTGGTGAGAGTGGGCATTGTTTTAGTGTTCCTTACCTTAAGGGAAAAGCTCTCCATTTTTTCCCATTGACAAGGATATTCACTGTGAGCTTTTCATAGATTTTTTTTTTTATGATATTGAGGAATGTTTCCTCTCTATATATACTCTGAAGACTTTTAATCAGGAACAGATATTGTATTTTGTCAAATGCTTTTTCTGCATCTATTGAGAGCATCATATAGTTCTTGCCTTTTCTTTTATTAATGTGCTCTTTCACACTGATTGATTTGCAAATGTTGAATCACCCTTGCATCCCAGAAGTAAAACCACTTGGTCATGGTGTATAATCCTTTTAATGTACTGTTGGATTCTATTGGCTAGGATCTTGTTGAGTATTTTGGTATCCATGTTCATCAGAGATATTGGCTTATAATTCTCTTTTTTTTTAAGATTTTTTATTTATTCATTTGACAGAGAGAGATCACAAGTAGGCAGAGAGGCAGAGAGAGAGAGAGGAGGAAGCAGGCTCCCCGCTGAGCAGAGAGCCTGATGCGGGACTCGATCCCAGGACCCTGAGATCATGACCTGAGCCGAAGGCAGCGGCTTAACCCACTGAGCCACCCAGACGCCCCATAATTCTCTTTTTTGATGGGGTCTTTGCCTAGTTTTGGGATCAGGGTAGTATCCTTCAACAGATGAATGGATAAAGAAGATGTGGTACATATATACAATGGAATTTTATTCGGCCATCAGAAAGGATGAATACCCACCATTTGCATCAACATGGATGGAACTGGAGGGGATTATGCTAAGTGAATTAAGTCAAGCAGAGAAAGACAATTATCATATGGTTTCACTCATATATGGAACCTAAGCGATAGCATGGAGGACAATGGAGGAAGGGAGGGAAATATGAAAGGGGAGAAATCAGAGAGGGAGATGAACCATGAGAAACTATGGACCCTGGGAAACAAACTGAGAATTTCAGAGGGGAGGGGGTGGGGGGATGGGATAACAGTGTGATGGGTATTAAGGAAGGGACATGTTGTGATGAGCACTGGGTATTATACTCAACTAATGAATCATTGAACACTACATCAAAAAGTAATGATGTACTATACAGTGGCTAACTGAACATAATAAAAATATAGATAGCTGTTCACAATTTCCACCTAAACAGAAAATATGAACCCTTCACCAAGTGGGAGTTTATGCCTTTCTAAATGGTTACAGCAAAGTCATCATTTAATGTCTCAGGAGCACCTAATAATGCAGTCACCATTTTCTTTATTCTGTTGAATTTAAGTCAGAGTTAACTTGACATTTACATTACTACAAGTCTTCTCAGGGTGATAGTTCAGTTATTTATAAACGTGCCCTAAGTTTTTCTATAATTTTTCATTTTTATATCCCACTGCTTAAGACTTTTTAAAATTTCTATCAGAAATATTCCAACTGGAAAATGGGTCATCTTTGTCATATCTATCTTGTTGTCTAATTAACATCAATCCAGTCACTAATTACAGTTAATTTTTCCTTTAATTTCTTTTTTAGCCCCAATTTCTCTCTGTTCTATTATAATTACACTAATATATACCTTTACCAGTTCACACCTGGATTTTAGTGATAGTCTCTTAATTGCCACATTAATCTTAGATGGTTATTTGAAAATGAAACTCTATTCTCAAAAAATGTCAGTGAATTGTCAGTATCTGCAGAAACAGGGCCACACTCTTTAGCATGGCATTCAAAGCCCTCCACAATTCATTTTCCACCTTCCTTTCCAAACTCATCTCTTAACAGTTTAACCATGCAACTCTACTCTAGTGAAATCACATACCTCCTTGTGCCCTGAAACTGCTAAAATGCATTTACCTGTCAATGTGTTGTCTCAGGCTGTTCTTTCTTCTTGGAATGACCACTTTCTTTCTCTTCAACTGTCTAAATCCCATTCTTCACTTGAAGCTCAGCTCACCACCTTTTTTTCTTTTTTTAAGACTGCCTGTACTCAGTCCTCAGTGGGATCTTCTGTATCTAGTAGCCCTTATTGTCTGTGAGTCAAAATGGTACCTATTTCCCTAGGTTTTTTTTTTTTTTAAAAAGTGCTTTTCTCACAGGTGTATTGTGAGTCTTACATAACTTAATATATTAGATATTTTTAGAAATGCCTGGGAGGTAGTAAATTCTTAATAAATTTTACCTGCTCTCAAAATTATTATTATTTATCATTACTATGGTTATAATCCATTTGGCAATTAGCATGGTGCTTTTATATTTTTACTTTGATTTGCATGTATATAGACTATTTCCCTAACTAAATTAGATTACCTTCCCCATGAGAAAAGGTTATGGGTTTTTTTTGTTGAATCAATTATATTCTCAATATTTAGCATAGAGCTTGGCAGAGAGTGGGACTGAATGAATGCTTATTGTGTGGTAGATGATGGTGATGATGATGATGCTTGCTACTTTATTCTTTGCTGCTTTTGTATAGTGGCTGTTATATATATCAATTTATCAAAGCGTTCATTGCATTATAAAGCTGGCAAGTACCTCTCAGATAATTTGATTCCACACCATCATCTTCTGGATGGTAAAGCTGAGGTTGAAGTGAGAGGAAAGGATTTGCCTTAAACCAGAGTTACCAGTTAGTGACAGACACAGGATGCCTTCTAGATCATTGAATTGAACAAATATTTATCAAGTACCTACTATGTGTTAAGTACTATGCTGGTTGTTGGAAACATATCTGTGATCAGGACTGTGTCCCATCTTTTCATGCCATTTACATTTTAATGGCAGGAAGAGATATAAATAAACATATAGGCAAACAAAAAAATTAACCAGTGATGACTGCTATGAGGGAAGTAAAAGGGTGATGTGAAAGACTAAGAGAGTGAAGGAAGAGGTAGGTAAGTAGGTCTTCTGAGGTAATAATTAGGCTGAGTCTTGCATGATGGAAAGGGGACAGCCAAGGCAAGATATGGTCAAAGATGGTTTCAGGTACAAGTAAGAGTAATTGCATAGGTCCTGGAGTGGGAATGAGTCTTCTGTATTCTAGAAACTGAATGCGTGGTCAGTATAACTAACACAGTGCCTGAGTGAGGGAGTGAAAGCCAGACAGGGGTCAAATCACATAGCACAATGTAGACTATACTAAGGAGTTTATATTTTAATTTTATGACCATGTTTATGCCTTAAAAATGATCATTTGCGCTATTGTGTGGAATACCAGTCTATACAGAGAAAGACAAGGGTGTGTGAGAAAAATTAACCAAAATTTGGAACTGGTTAAAATAGGTTACTGAACCGCCTTTTAGTGCAATGCAGGGCTTGATTTTCTGTTGTCTAGGCTATTGTATAGTACTTTGAGGCAGAGGTTAACTTATAGATTGTTGCCCAGTAAAGAGGCAAATTTTTTTTTGCCATTCCCATTGTAAAATATAACCCCAAATTATAGCTGTGGCCTTGCAGGATATTAACTAGTTTTATATCTAACTCATAAATGATATCCTAACATTACTTATAAAATACTTAGCTTCTCAAATGGTCTCTGGATCAGATTTAAAAATCTTACTGATTCTTGCAAAAATGAATGAATTCACTCACATCTTTGACATGTGTTTATTTGAATCATGAATTTATCTTTTTGAATATTAAACTTTAACAAGTGGAAGCAGACAGAATAGTTAGAGGGAAACTGGAGTAGTCCAGGTAAGCTGTGACAATATTCTGGAACAGGTTGTGATAGTGGACATGGTTGGAAGTGATTAGATTCCTTATAGGTTGGAGTCAGAACCAACAGGACTTCTGATTGATGAAACATGGAAGATCAAGGGAAGAGTAATCAAGAAATATCCCTAAGTTTTTGGCCTAAGAAACTGCTAGTGTCATTAACTGAAATGGAAGAGATTGGGGTTAGAAAAGTATGGCAGAGCATGTGAGGTGGAAAATCAAAAGTCCGGTTTTAGATATGCTAAGTTAAAGACATCAGTTTTCTATGTGGAAATGTAAAATGGGCTCTGGGATACATGGGTCTGAAACTTAAGAGATTCTGGGCCAGTGATAAAAATTTGGGTGTCATTATAATTTAGGCAATGTTTAAAGCCTAGACCTGGATGGAGCTGGAGTTCTCAAGGGGATTTAGAAGAAAATGGGTATTATTAGGCTCTATTACATATTCAGTACATTTAGGGCAGAGCCTGGAAATTTCCAATTCTATCACATGATGCAGATGGTGATTTTGACACTGAGAAATAGTGATCTAGACAGCAGTTGGCAAACTGTTTTCTGTTAAGGTCCAGCTAGTAAATATTGTGGGCTTTCTGGACTGTACAGTCAATCTCACCTCTGCCACTGGCAGGAATGCAGCCATAGACAGCATACAAATGCCTGAGCATGGCTGTCTTCCAGACCATTTATTTATGGACCTGAAGTTTGAATTTCATATAATTTTCACATGTCACAAGCTATTATTTTTCTTGTGATTTTTTTTCACATTTTTAAATACAAAAAACATTCTTAGCTTATAGGCCGTACAAAAATTGACAGCATGCCAGATTTGACCCATGACCTATAGTTTGCTTACACATGATCCAGATCAGTGGTCTATCGAGAGACATGGAACTACTGTTTTTTTTTTTTAACTTTTATTTATTTATTTGAGAGTAGGAGAGAGTGAAAGAGCATGAGCTGGGGGAGAGGTAGATGGGGAGGGAGAAGGAGACTCCCTGCTGATCAGGGACTCCACTCATGACCTGGGATCATGACCTGAGCTGAAGGCAGATGCTTAATTGATTGAGCCACCCAGGCATCCTGGAATAAAGAGGTTTTTTTTTAAACATTTAATCTCCATTAAAAATGTCTAGTTCTGTAATCTCTACAGTGTGATCATCATGATTACACTTATGTAGCTCTTTCCATGTGGAAGCACTTTCAATATATTAAAACATTTAATCTTCATAAAACCCCTTGTGTTAATAATAGTAGTCTGATCCCATGATTGGTATCCTCATGTTATAGATGAGGTAACTGGGGTAAGAAGAGGTTGAATGAGTTGTCCAAGATTACACAGTTGGTAACTAACAGAGTCAAAATTTGATTCCAGGAAGTTTGGTATCAAAGTCTGTCTCTTAACATGTGCATATTGATCCTCATTGGTAGGTATTTTTCTCTTCCCCAGTCTTGTATCTTTCTGTCTGTCTCTCCCTCTGTCTGTCTGTCTGCCTCTCTCTCACACACAAGTCCCAAACTACATCAGTATACTCTGTACCATTAGGTGCTTTTAGATCTTTAGCTTATGAAATTTCTATCAACCAACTTTTCTTATTAAACCAACCTGGGTCCTTCAGAACAGAAGCATTGCTGACAAATGTCAATACATAAAAACATTATTGAAATAAAGTAGAGCATCTGGTTCTGAGAGGGAAACATGTTAGAAACCTAGATATCCTTACTATATTTGCTTAAAGGGAGCCATACTTCAAGCTTGTTGCCTGCTCACCCTGTTTGTTAAGTAAGTGATATGACTAATTGTATCTGTTTTGCTGTGTTATATTTTGTTGAAGCATGGTGAGTATGCAGGTCACATGATTTGGGGGCATGTATCCTTTTAAATTTCCCCTAAATCCTTTTCTTAACTCTGGCTCCAAATCCATTGTGTTTTCTATAAGATGCACAGGTAAGAAAAAAGAAAGATACTAGGTAAAGATCAGTATAGGTGTGTGGGGGGACATGGGAGTTTCTGCACAGAAGTGCTTTGCGCAGTCTCCTCTGGAGTATGGCAGATGGGGAAAGGTGCCATTGTTGTGGGCACAGGCAGAGCCCCAAAGCTGTAAGGTCAGCAGGAAGAGGCAGTATCAACACCAGAGAAGACAATTAGTCTCAGCCTGTAATCTCCAACCCTGACATTTCCCTGTGCTACTTCTTGTATATAAAACAGGTCTCAAGGGTGTGTGGGTGGCTGAAGGTAGAGGAAGAAAGGCTTTGTACAATGTGTTTGGCCCTAGCTAGTCCATAGGAGAGTTATGTAGAGGTTTCACTAAAACTCAAGGAAGGAGACAGAAGATGTTTACAGACTTAATGGAAATGGCAAAGGAATGGGCCCAGTCTTATGAAAACGGATTCCATGCTGAAGAAGCTGCCTCTTTTTAAAGGCAAAGAAAGAAACAACATAATCAGAGTTAAAAAATCACTGACAGGATTGGAGGAAGACAGGTGAGAACTATAGTTGGCCTCAGCCAGATCAGTAGATGTGGTGAGATGAAATATGACGCAGTGCTTCTCTTTTGTCTGCCAAATATGGGTTCAAATCAGGACTGTGCTCTTAAACTGTGTGACTTTGGGCTCTTCACATAACACCCCTGTCTGTAACGGGGATGGTAATAGCTCTTTCACAAGAATCTTGTGAGGATTAAACGAGCTATAGAGTACGTAGCCTATAGAAAGCATTTGATAAATGCTAGATTTTGCTGTTATTATTACCCTTCCCCCACATTTGTCATAGATCACATGGGGGACTGGGTAGAAGAATTTGAATGGCTCTGGGAAAATCCACTCCTTACTGCTGGAGAAAATAATTTGTGTCCAGGTCCTGTGTCCTGTGTCTCTTCTAGGCACTGGATTGCTTTTCTCATCAAGCCATTCTGTTGCCATTCTAATGTACTTTTGCTCTTTCTCTCTTTTCTTCTCTCTGTCCCCCTTTCCTTTCCTTTCCTTCTGCCACTTGTGTTCTAGGAGAATTTTTCTGAAGTGTTTTGAAATGTCTGCTTTATAGTACCACTTTCTAGTATTAAATGATTTCCATTATATTACTAAGCCTAGTTGGCCAAAACTTCATCACCTACTGTTCTAAACCTAACTTTACTTTACACAAAGAAGAATAGTTTAACTACACACACACACACACACACACGACTAATAACAGTTGACTCCTGTTCTTCCAAAAGATTTAGAATATAATTTAGTACAATTATTCCTAATATGTTGCCCATCAGCTCTGAGGCACAGTTCTGTGAAAAACAGCTGCAGTCATTTCACACAAAGTAATGGCTTAAGATGATAAATATGACAAGATCTGCCTAGCAAAGTTAGCATTGAACTAATATAGTTCTTTTCCATCGTTTGGAATTGCCTCTTGTGACAGAAGAAATGTTCTGAATAGGAGCATGTTATATCTCTCAATAAGTGAGAAAAGTTGCAAACGTGCAGGAAGCTCATAAGCTCAGTTGCTAAAAGACCCTGGCAATGGTGGCTGGATGTTTACTGCTCAGTTCCAGAGTGTTCTCTGTGGCTAAGGCACTGCCAGCTTGCTGTCAACCTGAAGAGCTCCCTGTAAGTACAGATGATCTTCAGGCTTCTGTGTATGAGGAGCAAAGTTTCTGTGGCCAGGAGGCTTTCAAATACTCACTAATAGGCATGGTTGTGTGTTCATTCATTAACCTGATGTTTGCACCTAGAAATCACAATATTCTAGGCAACAGAACTATAGAAAGGACTAAAACATGGTCTCTGCCCTCGTCGAGCTTATGGTATAGTTATGGAGACAGGAACATATAATGAGTCAAAATTGAGAGGCAAATACTGGCATAAGTAAGAGGCAAAGTCTGGTATACTGCTGTGGTAGGTCTTCCATGCCATCTGTATTCAATTACCTGACCAATTTCATGTAGAAGAAGGATTTGATTTGCTGTCCATAGCTGTTCACAGCAGAACTAGGAACTAAGAGTAAAAATAATTCTACAGTTTGAGTGCCGCTTTTGTGCCTGGCACTTTACACTTATTACCTCATTTAATCCTCATAACAACTGTATTAGTCAACTAGGACTGCTGTAACTGGGTGGCTTAATCAGCAGAATTATATTTTCTCACAGCTCTGGAGGCTGGGAAGTCCAAGAATCAAGGTGCTTGTCAATTCAGATCCTGGTGAGAGCTCTCTTCTTGGCTTACAGATGGCTACATTTCTGCTGTAGGCTCACAGCCTTTCCTCCACATGTGTTCACTGAAAGGTGGGGAGGAGAGTTTTCTCTTACTCTTCTTGTAAAGTCACAGTTCTATTAGATTAGGACCCCACCCTTAGGACTTCATTTAACCTTAACTACCTCTTAAACACCTTATCTACTCATACAGTCATATTGGGAGTTAGGACTTTAACATATGAATTTTGGGGCGAGGCACAATTCCATCCATAGCAGCAAACCTGTACCTTAGATGATGTTATCCTCATTTCCCAAATGAGGGAACAGAGGCTCAGAGAGGTTAGGTGACATCCCTAAGATTACACAGCTAAGAAGTTGCAGAGATAAGATTCTAGGTATAGCTGACTAAAGGACAACTGCTTTCTGTTATGCTTTGTTGTCTTTTGTATCATTGGTACCTCTCACACCACTGAGTGGTAGATTTTGAGTCAATGTAAGAGAAAGATTTGATGTTTGGAATAATTAGGACTGATAATACATTGTTAAGATAATAAGGTCCTCATCACTGAAAGTGTTAAAGGGCAGATGCTATAGAAGAGAATCTTGGACTGGGTAGAATGCTGTATTGGAACTATGATTTTCAGTGCCAAGTAAGGAGGTGGCTCTGGGATGTTCATCCCTACCCCTTGTTCAATCAGAGACACTCAGTATTCCTCTATTACAAAAAAATGGTAACATTTATTGAGCATTTACTAGGCCCTGTTTAACAAGTTTCCTATGCATTCGTTCATTTAATCACCACGGCAGTAGTATTGGAGGTAGATAACTATTATTAACCCCATTGTTCAGGTGGCAAAAAAACAGAGGCCTGGAGAAGTGAATAAACTTGAAGGGGAGGTAAGCAGTAGAGCTGGCATTTGAACCTAGGCTCTCTGGGATGTACTCTGTATGCGATATGTCAGTCAGTTTCTTTTTATTTTAAAAATAATGAGATTTTTTGAAAGAATTCATATGAATGAAGAGTGGTATGGATAATAATTTTTGAAAATTACTATAATTTTATCCTCACAGGTTTCAAGTTTCATTGGTTCAATCATCTTCCATGTTGGGTTGGTCAAGAAACTCCTATGACTCGCTCTACCCAGATAGGATCTTGGTCTCAACCTCTGACTGTAGACTTGAACTTGCCCTTGACTACTAATCCAGAACTTGATGGGTTTGACCCCGGTCGTTTGCAAACAGGCAAGGGACTGCAACCTGACCTAGTCTTCTGGCACCAGGCTTTACTCTCTGGGTCACAGCTCTTGACACCAGTCTGTAACATTTCTATATACTAAAATTAGCTGATCTACTGGTCCTACTCCATTTGAACATAAATGGGGATTAAGGTTCATTGGACATGTCTGGTGAACTGATAGAGCACATAACCCCAAGGAGCCTTTTGGGGGAGGACTTTTCTTCATGGAAGAAGGAACCAGGTAGGACTGATGAGCCTGACCCACTGAGAAAGCCCTAGTCATCACATTGGAGGGGAACAATCATTGTCTAGCATATTTGTGGTTTCTTAGATTTGTCTCCTGGCCAAGACTGCATGGACTCATGCTTCATTGTTGTGGGGAGTAGGAGACTTATACATAAAAAATTAAGAGTACTTGCTTATGTAAAACACCATAAGACAACTGGAGGTCAGGAGTACTGCTTAAGTATGGCTCTAGCAGAGCCAAAACTGAATGACAAAGTCAATTGTTTAGCTACCACTTAGTTATTAATATGGATTGAATACCCATGGTGTTCAGAGTCCAGTGTTTGTTTTTTGCAGAGCAAGGAATACACATTTTTATTGGAAAAGGGACATAGAATAGGGGAAGAACATGGTCTTTATCTGGCAGTGTCAGCAGAGAGAGAATAAAAAAACAATACTAGAGGGGCACCTGGGTGGCTCAGTGGGTTAAGCCGCTGCCTTCGGCTCAGGTCATGATCCCAGGGTCCTGGGATCGAGCCCCACATCGGGCTCTCTGCTCAGCTGGGAGCCTGCTTCCTCCTCTCTCTCTCTCTCTGCCTGCCTCTCCGCCTACTTGTGATCTCTGTCAAATAAATAAATAAAATTAAAAAAAAAAAACAATACTAGAGTATGAATGACCAGAAAGCACCTACATATACATGAACTGCATATAACCTTGTTGTCAGAGATTCAGTTTCTGTAGCTCCCAAATAGGGCTATTAATATCTACCTTGCAGGATTGTTGGGTGAATTAAATAAGAAAATGTATATACATGAATATAAAATGGCTAGTTTAGTACCTATCATATAAGGGCACTGATAAATGGAAGACCTTACTTATTATTACTATTATTATTAGTAGTGGAGGTAGTAGTAAATTATCATTATCAGCACCCACAAAATATATTGTTCTAAGTAGCAAAGAACATGAATCTAGAGATAATCTGAACCATGGTTATGTTTTGTTTTTAAGTATTAGCTTCAATAGCTTAATCTATGTGATCTTCTTATTGAATATACTTTAGATGTTATTTTTGTCTTAATAGCTGGATAGGGAGTTCCTTGAGAACAGAAATTTCTCTCCATCGAATTAGAATCCAGCTACGGAAGAGAATATAAAGTCTTTTCAGCTTTGTTGGAGAGTCTGTGATCAGATCTGGAACTACCTGAAATCTGGATACAAGTCTCCACCATTGGACATTAGTTTTCTCCAAAGACATAGAACCATCAGCATCCTCCTTTTTATTACTAAGGAGTTGGTATTACAAGTCATTTAATATTACATATTACAAGTGACTTAGTATTACTGGTAGGTTGAACTGGAGTAAGGAGGCAGGAAAGGGATGGGATCACATAGGTCCAGAAGCCTCATCATAGTTGAAATTCAATGGAATACCAAAAACCATTTACTTTTCAGTATTTTTCAGCTATCAAATGTCTCCAGACACTGCACTAAGATGTGTTTCTTCACTTCTAAACCTGTACATATTTTAGGACCTATTGAATCCATGGGCATTAGGTACAGATCACCTGATTCAGTGTCCTAAATACAAATGCCCATGGGCAAATCTGGTGAATGGAAGACACTAGGGAGTAAAGGGCATTTGGGGGAAGTAAAGCATATATTCTCCATCTATAAATACTTAAAAAAAATTGAACACCAAGCAAGCCAAACAAACAATATTAATGGACCCAGCTCACCACACAGGTCTCTGTCTTACAGAATCTTGGTCTAATTCAATCCTCAAATTTATTAACAAAGAAGGCTAAGGTTTAAGAACTGAAAAGCAAATTGTCAGAAGGTACCCAGCTAGTGAATGTCAGAAAAAGGCTTGAACTTTAAACTTTTTGAACGTAAGCATTTCAAGTATAGTGGTTTTTTTTTTTTCATTATACAATGCCTCCTTAGATTGAACCTTATAAATTAGAAAAAATAAGAGCTATGCACATGAAACCAATGAAAGATGCTCATATGAATTATCACAGTGTCCAGTGCTCAGTGCTGGTACTTTCATGGGGGAGAAGACATACAAATTTACAGAGGAGAAAGAATGAAATAATAGTCCAGGCATCAGAATTGAGGCAACAATGGATGGCAACAGCCAGACTCTCTAAAGAGTTAGGTGAGGGAGTCTAAAACAAACATTTAAGGGACAGTAATCTATGGTTGATATTTCAGTTAACAATTTGGAAGCATACTTGAAACTATCAAAGCTAATAACTAGAGGAGAGAATATTTGCATTCATCTGGAGGCTTTGATTTTGAGCAGTGTAACGTACATGTGTGCACACATGTGTGTGCATACTTCTGTGTGTCTAGAACTGTAAGTTAAATGCTACTCTATGCCTAAGGCCAGATGTTTGACTGACAAGAAAATGAGTTACACTGTACAAGTATCTGATGTCACTTCTCTCTCTATATATAGCTAGATTTTGACAGACAGCTTCTCCTGGGGAAAATTGTACCATCCACAAGTATCACAGTCCTTGTTTAATTGCTGTCTAATTTTTACATGCAGTTAGAAGTTGATATTATGTGCACCTGTGAGGTACCATTTAGACCCTCTGTTTTCCTAACCAACTGTGTGATACAGTTTTGAGGGTTGACACTGTTCAGTAATATCCCCCACAAAGGATAGACTTTCAGACAAATTTAAGGAACCCATAAAGTAGATTACTTTAGGAATATAGTCATCTTCTGCATATTGGGATGGTAGGTTCAAATCTCAGACCACAAATTTTTCCTTTCCATTTCCCAAGCTTTTGTCCAGGAAGCAGTATACAAAGAACTTCTTGCTAGGTTCTGGTCACATTTATAGTCTCAAAATTTTCCTGTATCTTCCCTTTTCATGTCAAAGTGTTTTTTCTAGTCTTAGGAAACATGAAATACTTCCCTTCTACATAATCATGTTAACTTTTTACTCTGTCCTGTCTAGTGCCCTTAGAACTTAAGGTTTTGGGCACCAAAGCTGAGGAACTTTTTTTTCCTGCTTTTGTTTAGTCGTATCCCTCTCTATGGAAATGAAAATAAAACTCCTGAACTGAGAGTCAGGAAAAGAGTGGTGGTCATAGGGGTGGAGATTGGACTACCAGGAGAAAAATAATTTCAAATACCATTATTCTGATTTAAACCTAAATGATCTAAAAATCATCATAATGATCAGCATCACTCTTTATTCTTTTTACCTAAATCCTCCTCTTGACCTATTATGTGCACTTTGAGTTAGTTCTCAAGGACCAAAATCAAACTTTTCAGGAGCTAGTCCTACCATTCTTATTCTCAAGGAACTGCTGAGATTTTGGGGTGTAGCATCAGGGGTAGTCTATAGTCTAGGAACTAACTAGGCAAAATAGCCCACAGGGCAATCAAATGATGTCAGATCTTCCTTGCCCTTCTCACTTTAGTGTCTAAAGTCATTGCCTTGCTTAAAGATGTTATTTAAAGAATTCCTTTTTGAAAAAGGGCTAAACTACTCTTTAACAATTTTGAAGAAGCAGTGTGTGTACTTCATTTGCTTAAGATTTCTAGTTGGAAACCCAGATACCATTGCAAATCTTTTCAAACCTTAACACTTCTGCTTGTAGAATATGTGTGTTCACATGCATGCATTCATGTAGGGAGATAGGTCAGGAAGGAACACAAACAACACATAGAAAATAACAAATTAGGACAATATACAATAAGAAGCAATTAAAGACTTTTCAAATTTTAGAAAACCGGTAGGTACTTGAATTATGGATAAGAGAAATAAAATAGAGCTGATGCATAGAGGTTTAAAATAGGAATATTGGCTTTGTTTTCTTTTTTCTTTTATTTATTTTTATTTTAATTCCAGTATAATTAACAAACCAATGTTATATTGGCTTCAGGTGAATAATATAATGATCCAACAATTCCTTACATTACTCAGTGCTCATCCTGATAACTGTACTCTTCATCCCCTTCACCTATTTCACCCATCCTCCCAATAGTAACCTCCTCTCTGATAACCATCAATTTGTTCTTTTTTTAAAAATTATTTTATTTTTTCAATGTTCCAAGTGGCTTTGTTTTCAGTAAGATTTAAGAGGTTTGCAGGATAGGGGAGAAAAGCTGCAAATGTTAATTCAAGCTCATTGCCCCTTCTTTGTTCTCCTCTTACCCTACCTCCTCATTCCATGGTGAGAAATAATGATCATGTTCCGCACTTGGAAGAGTGGGTAATGGGAAGCATGGTGAGAGGAAATGGCTTTCTCAGCTAATTGTTACCAGAGGTTGAAGGGCCCATAAGTAGTGGCTCCTGGAGTGCTCTCTCATACACAATTTCAAAGCAGACTCTGGCTGGTTAACTCAGCTGCTCAGAGTCACGTGTTAATGAGACTATAGTTGTGGGTTTCTTCTCTTTTGAGTCAGGTAGCTTTACTCCATTCCCAGCTACAAACTGAACCCAGGCCATAAATTTTTTTGTTTTTTTAATAAAAGATTTTATTTATTTATTTGACAGAGATCACAAGTTGGCAGAGAGGCAGGCAGAGAGAGAGGAAGGGAAGCAGGCTCCCCAGTGAGCAGGACCCTGAGATCATGACCTGAGCTGAAGGCAGAGGCTTTAACCCACTGAGACACCCTGGGCCCCCCCAGGCCATAAGATTTAAATCTGTAGTAGTCTCAGTCCAAGGCCCTAACCCTTGTTATGGGTGGAGTTCCTTACCCCAGTCATAGATTGAACCCCTAACCCTGGTTAGCTGTTTTGGATATATGCATTATGGGTCATGAAAGGGACCAGGAAAGAAGGCAAGGATATTGTAGTGTGTCTCTATTGTTTTCTCTATCATTTCTACTAAAAACATAAAAAAGAAAAACCCCCCAAACCCCCAACAAACCTACCATGCTAATAGGACAGGAGTGACCTGTTTTTATATGGTAACAAATGCTACACACATGCTTTTATACTAGAAACTATAGGACTGGAGTGAATATGAATATGAGAACTATTACCCCTAGCTCAGAGGATAGAAGCTAGGATAAAATTGATAATATCTCTTTGAAAATGTATCTGACATTCCTTACATTTTTTAAAGGGACAAATAACAAATATTGTCTAGTTTATCTTACTCTACTTTCTTATGTTTAAGATTCCACGGCCAATGGCCATGACAGCCATTTGTGAAAATGGCATCTAGTGTTGAAAGTCCCTTTTATTACTGAATTAATTACCCCATGAGTGTGCCAAAGCATCTGAAACCTTGAACATTAGAGTCACTCTTTGGGTTTTGATATTTATAGACCCTGTTTATCTGAAACTTCCCAAATATATAGATACTGGAAATTCAAATGCTTTTGGGAAAGGAGTCTATTCTGAGTAATCAAACTACTTCCAGAATTCAAACCAGTCCAAAATTTGGTGGGTAAAAGTGTGTGTACAAGAGGTTTAACTACAAATTGGACAAAAAAGATTTTAAAATGGAGTAAATATCACTTGATAGTTAAAGAAAATTAATGCAAGTTTAAAATCTTAACTCCAACATTTTTATTATGTTCAGTTAGCCACTGTATACTACTTCATTAGTTTTTGACGTAGTGTTCTATGATTCATTAGTTACATATAACACCCAATGCTTACTTCTAGCATCTTTCAAAGTATAAGGAAAAGCTAATTTTAGATACCTAAAGGGCAGTTGTGTTAGAAGTAAGGAAAGGCAGAGGGTGACCACTTCTAACCAATAGTTAAGGCCTAGGTGATAACTGAATTTGGCTAGAAGGTAGAGTATTTCACACATGCTGCTCAGGGATAGGTTTTTGACCTGTTTGAGATATTTAGTTGAGAGTCTAGCTATTATAGCATAAGTTTTCAAATATTGACATTTCTGATTACAAGGAGGCTCACATCTATTAGGGAAGCATGGAATTTGGATTGTTGGAAAAGATGGTGGGTCTACAAAATATTGTCTTCTGTATCTTCAATCTCTCTCTTCTGTTTTTAATCAGTCTCAAGTAACTTGACTCAACATAAACAAAATAAAAACTGTCCTTCAGTATTCTCATTCCTAGCCAAAATGTAACAAAAAACTAGAGTAAACACACTATCTCCAGTCCTTCATCTACATTTAATATTGCATTTCAAATTTAATTGAGGTATAATTTACACATAATAAAATGCTTACTTTTTTAGTGTACATTAATGAGTTTTGACAAATTTTTATACCTGTGATGTGTAACCATCACAATCATGATACAGAACACTTATCACCATAAAATTCAATTGCTCCCTTCCAGTCAATCCTTCACCTTCCAGGCAATGACTTACCTGCTTTTTGTCAACACAGGTTAGTCTTTTCTAGAGTTTCATATCAATGGAGTTAATGGAGTAGAGCATGGCCATTTTTTTACATCTGACTTTGGATAAGTGTAATGTTTTTGAGATTTATCCATGTTATAGGATGTATCAGTAGATTGTTAGCTGTAGGTTTTTTTAAATCATTTTATTTTATTTTCACCATGATAAGAGTATTCTTTAATCCCAATCCCTTATTTCCCCTGTCCCCCAACATATTTTCCCTCTGGTAAAGATCAGTTTGTTCTCTGTAGTTTGTTTCTTGATTTGTTTCTCTCTCTCTCTCTTTCTTTCCTTTGCTTATTTGTTTTGTTTCTTAAATTCCACATATGTATGAAATCATGTGATATTTGTCTTTCTCTGGCTGGCTTATTTCATTTAGCATTATACTCTCTAGTTCCATCTATGCCATTGGAAATGGCAAGATTTCATTCTTTTTATGGCTGAATAATATTCCATTATGTATATATACACATATACATGTGTGTGTGTGTGTGTGTGTGTGTGTATATACCATATATATGTCTACACATATCACCTCTTCTTTATCCATTAACCTATTGATGGACACTTGGGTTGCTTCTATTGTTTGGCTATTGTAAATAATGCTGCAACAAACATAGCAGTGCATGTACCCTTTGAATTAGTGTTTTTTGGATAAATACGCAATTGTGTGATTGCTGGATCATATGGTAGTTCTGTTTTTAATTTTTTGAGGAACCTCCATACTCTTTTCTACAGTGGTTATACCAGTTTGCATTCCCACAAACAGTGCAAGAGGGTTTCTTTTTCTCCACATCCTCACAAACACTTGTTTCTTATGTTAATGATTTTAGCTATTCTGACAGGTGTGAGGTGGAATCTCATTGTAATTTTGATTTGCATTTTCTTGATGATGAATGAAGTGGAGCATCTTTTTTTTCCAATTTATTTATTTTCAGAAAAACAGTATTCATTATTTTTTCACCACACCCAGTGCTCCATGCAAGCCGTGCCCTCTATAATACCCACCACCTGGTAACCCAACCTCCCACACCCCCGCCACTTCAAACCCCTCAGATTGTTTTTCAGAGTCCATAGTCTCTCATGGTTCACCTCCCCTTCCAATTTACCCAAAAGCACATACCCTCCCCAATGTCCATAACCCTACCCCCTTCTCCCAACCCCCCTCCCCCCAGCAACCCACAGTTTGTTTCGTGAGATTAAGAGTCAGTTATGGTTTGTCTCCCTCCCTATCCCATCTTGTTTCATGGATTCTTCTCCTACCCACTTAAGCCCCCATGTTGCATCACCACTTCCTCATATCAGGGAGATCATATGATAGTTGTCTTTCTCTGCTTGACTTATTTCGCTAAGCATGATACGCTCTAGTTCCATCGACATTGTTGCAAATGGCAAGATTTCATTTCTTTTGATGGCTGCATAGTATTTCATTGTGTGTATATACCATGTCTTCTTTATCCATTCATCTGTTGATGGACATCTAGGCTCTTTGCATAGTTTGGCTACTGTGGACATTGCTACTATAAACATTTGGGTACACATGTCCCTTCGGATCACTATGTTTGTATCTTTGGGGTAAATACCCAGTAGAGCAATTGCTGGGTCATACAGTACCTCTATTTTCAGCTTTTTGAGGAATCTCCATGCTGTTCTCCAGAGTGGCTGCACCAGCTTACATTCCCACCAACAGTGTAGGAGGGTTCCCCTTTCTCTGCACCCTCACCAGCATCTGTCATTTCCTGACTTACTAATTTTAGCCATTCTGACTGGTGTGAGGTGGTATCTCATTGTGGTTTTGATTTGTATTTTCCTGATGCCAAGTGATGTGGAACATTTTTTCATGAGTCTGTTGGCCATCTGGATGTCTTCTTTGCAGAAATGTCTATTCATGTCCTCTGCCCATTTCCTGATTGGATTATTTGTTCTTTGGGTGTTGAGTTTGATAAGTTCTTTATAGATTTTTACTAGCCCTTTGTCTTATATGTCATTTACAAATATCTTCTCCCATTCTGTCAGTTGTCTTTTGGTTTTGTTAGCTGTTTCCTTTGCTGTGAAAAAGCTTTTGATCTTGATGAAATCCCAATAGTTCATTTTTGCCCTTGCTTCCCTTGCCTTTGGTGATGTTCCTAGGAAGAAGTTGCTGTAGCTAGGGTCGAAGAGGTTGCTCCCTGTGTTCTCCTCAAAGATTTTGATGGATTCCTTTCTCACATTGAGGTCCTTCATCCATTTGAGTCTATTTTTGAGTGTGGTATAAGGAAGTGGTCCAATTTCATTTTTCTGCATGTGGCTGTCCAATTTTCCCAACACCATTTGTTGAAGAGGTTGTCTTTTTTCCATTGGTCATTCCTTCCTGCTTTGTTGAAGATTAGTTGACCATAGAGTTGAGGGTCTATTTCTGGGCTCTCTATTCTGTTCCATTGTTCTATGTGTCTGTTTTTGTGCCAGTACCATGCTGTCTTGATGATGACAGCTTTGTAATAGAGCTTGAAGTCCGGAATTGTGATGCCACCAACATTGGCTTTCTTTTTCAATATTATATGGCTATTTGAAGTCTTTTCTGGTTCCAGATAAATTTGAAGATTATTTTTTCTATTTCTTTGAAAAAAATGGATGGTATTTTGGTAGGGATTGCATTAAATGTGTAGATTGCTTTAGATAGCATAGACATTTTCACAATACTTGTTCTTCCAATCCATGAGCATGGAACATTTTTCCATTTCTTTGTGTCTTCCTCAATTTCTTTCATGAGAACTTTATAGTTTTCTGAGTGTAGATTCTTTGCCTCTTTGATTAGGTTTATTCCTAGGTATCTTATGGTTTTGGGTGCAATTGTAAATCGGATTGACTCCTTAATTTCTCTTTCTTCTGTCTTGTTGTTGGTGTAGAGAAATGCAACTGACTTCTGTGCATTGACTTTATATCCTGACACTTGACTGAATCCCTGTACATGTTCTAGCAGATTTGGAGTGGAGTCTTTTGGGTTTTCTACATATAGTATCATATCATCTACAAAGAGTGATAGTTTTACCTCTTCTTTGCCAATTTGTATGCCTTTAATTTCTTTTTGTTTTCTGATTGCTCAGGCTAAGACTTCTGGTACTATTTTGAAAAGCAGTGGTGATAACAGACATCCCTGCCATGTTCCTGACCTTAGCGGAAAAGGTCTCAGTTTTTCTCCATTGAAAATGATATTTGCGGTGGGTTTTTCATAGATGACTTTGATAATATTGAGGTATGTGCCCTCTTTCCCTACACTTTGAAGAGTTTTTATCAGGAAGGGATGCTGTACTTTGTCAAATGCTTTTTCAGCATCTATTCAGAGTATTATATGGTTCTTGTTCTTTCTTTTATTAATGTACTGTATCACATTGATTGATTTGCTGATGTTGAACCCACCTTGCAGCCCTGGAATAAATCCCACTTGGTCGTGGTGAATAATACTTTTAATGTACTGTTGGTTCCTAATGGCTAGTATTTTGGTGAGAATTTTCACATCTGTGTTCATCAAGGATATTGGTCTGTAATTCTCTTTTTTGATGGAATCCTTGTCTTGTTTTGGTATCAAGGTGATGCTGGTCTCATAAAATGAGTTTTGAAGTTTACCTTCCATTTTCTATTTTTTGGAATAGTTTCAGGAGAATAGGAATTAATTCTTCTGTAAAGGTTTGGTAGAATTCCCCTGAGAAGCCGTCTGGCCCTGGGCTTTTTGTTTGGAGATTTTTAATGACTGTTTCAATCTCCTTACTGGTTATGGGTCTGTTCAGGTTTTCTATTTCTTCCTGGTTCAGTTGTGGTAGTTTATATGTCTCTAGGAATGCATCCATTTCTTCCAGATTGTCAAATTTGTTGGCATAGAGTTGCTCATAGTATGGTCTTATAATTGTTAGTATTTCTTTGGTGTTGCTTGTGATCTTTCCACTTTCATTCATGATTTTATTTATTTGGGTCCTTTCTCTTTTCTTTTTGATAAGTGTGGCCCAGGGTTTATCAATCTTATTAACTCTTTCAAAGAACCAGCTCCTAGTTTCATTGATTTGTTCTATTGGTTTTTTAGTTTGTGTTTTGTTGATTTATGCTCTGATCTTTATGATTTCTCTTCTTCTGCTGGGTTTAGGCTTTCTTTGTTGTTCTTTCTCCAGCTCCTTTAGGTGTAGGGTTAGGTTGTGTATTTGAGACCTTTCTTGTTCCTTGAGAAAGGCTTGTATCGCTATATATTTTCCTCTCAGGTGTGCCTTTGCTGTGTCCCACAGATTTTGAACCAATGTATTTTCATTATCATTTGTTTCCATGTTTTTTTTCAATTCTTCTTTAATTTCCTGGTTGACCCATTCATTCTTTAAAAGGATGATCTTTAGTCTCCATGTGTTTGGGTTCTTTCCAAATTTCCTCTTGTGATTGAGTTCTAGCTTCAGAGCATTGTGGTCTGAAAATATGCAGGGAATGATCCCAATCTTTTGATACTAGTTGAGACCTGATTTAGGACAAGGATGTTTTCTATTCTGGAAAATGTTCCATGTGCATTAGTGAAGAATGTGTATTCTGTTGCTTTGGGATGAAATGTTCTGAATATATCTGTGATGTCCATCTGGTCTAATGTGTCATTTAAGGCCTTTATTTCCTTGTTGATCTTTTGCTTGGATGATCTGTCCATTTCAGTGAGGGTGTGTTAAAGTCCCCTACTATTACTGTATTATTGTCGATGTGTTTCTTTGAGTTTGTTATTAAGTGGTTTATATAGTTGGCTGCTCCCACGTTAGGGGCATAGGTATTTAAAATTGTTAAATCTTCTTGTTGGACAGACCCTTTGAGTCTGAGATAGTGTCCGTCCTCATCTCTTATTATAGTCTTTGGCTTAAAATCTAATTGATCTGATATAAGGATTGCCACCCCAGCTTTCTTTTGTTGTCCATTAGTGTGGTAAATTGTTTTCCACCCCCCACTTTAAATCTGGAAGTATCTTTGGGTCTAATGGTTTCTTGTAGGCAGCATATTGATGTTTTTTTTTATCCATTCTGATACCCTGTGTCTTTTGATTGGGACATTTAGCCCATTTACGTTCAGTGTAACCGTTGAGAGATATGAATTTAGTGCCATTGTATTGCCTCTAAGGTGACTGTTACTGTATATTGTCTCTGTTCCTTTCTGATCTACTACTTTTTGGGTCTCTCTTTGCTTAGAGGACCCCTTTCAATATTTCCTGTAGAGCTGGTTTGGTGTTTGCAAATTCTTTCAGTTTTTGTTTGTCCTGGAAGTTTTTTATCTCTCCTTCTATTTTCAATTTTAGCCTAGCTGGATATAGTATTCTTGGCTGCATGTTTTTCTCATTTAGCACTCTGAATATATCATGCAAGTTCTTTCTGGCCTACCATGTCTCTGTGGATAAGTCTCCTGCCAATCTAAAATTTTTAACATTGTAAAATTGTATGTTACAGACTTATTGTATATTGTAAAATTGTATGTTACAGACTTATTTTCCTGGGATGCTTTCAGGATTTTCTCTTTGTTGCTAAGACTTGTAAATTTTACTATTAGGTGACGGGGTGTGGACCTATTCTTATTGATTTTGAGGGGGGTTCTCTGTATCTCGTGGATTTTGATGCTTGTTCCCTTTGCCATATTAGGGAAATTCTCTATAGTAATTCTCTCCAATATACCTTCTGCTACCCCTCTCTCTTTCTTCTTCTGAAATCCCAATTATTCTAATTCTGTTTCATCTTATGGTATCATTTATCTCTTGAATTTTCTCCTCATGGTCCAGTATTTGTTTGTCTCTCTTTTGCTCAGCTTCTTTATTCCCTGTCATTTGATCTTCTATATCACTAACTCTTTATTCTCCCTCATTTCTCCTAGCAGTAAGAGCCTCCATTTTTGATTACACCTCATTAATAGCTTTTTTGATTTCAAGTTGGTTAGATTTTAGTTCTTTTATTTCTCCAGAAAGGGCTTCTATCTCTCTGGAGAGGGTTTCTCTAGTATCTTCCAAGCCTTTTTTAAGCCCAGCTAGAACCTTGAGAATCGTCATTCTGAACTCTAGGTCTGACATATTACCAATGTCCATATTGATTAGGTCCCTAGCCTTTGGTACTGCCTCTTGTTCTTTTTTTTCTTTTTCTCTTTTTTATGGTGAGTTTTTCCATCTTGTCACTTTTTCCAGATAAGAATATATGAAGGAGCAAATAAAATACTAAAAGGGTGGCAAAGATCCCAGGAAAATGTACTTTAACCAAATCAGTAGAGAACCCAAATCATGGGAGTGATAAAGGGGATAAAAAGAAGTTCAGAAAAAAAATGTTAATAAAAGAAAACAAATAAAGGAAAAATATTAAAAAAGAAAAAATATATGTATACATACATTAGACTGGTGACTAGAGCAGGATCACCCACTTAATTTTGTCAGTATTTTGGTCTCTTAGAAGAAACTACTTTCCAAAATTTTAAAGAATGGAAAACATATATAAGGGTAGACACAATGAAGGGATGGAATATGCTTATAAAGATGAGAAATTTTTTTTTATAATTTCCAAAAAAGGAGTTGATAAGGTAAGTTGATTGGGAGAATAAAGAAAAAAAAAAGTGGAGAAAATTTGCTCAGGCTGGAGACTAGAACAAGCCCGGAACTAGATTTAGGGTATATTTTGATCTATTAGAAGTTGTACCCCAAATTTTTTACAAGAAAACACCCTATGTGTGTACAAAAAATAAAATTAGATACAATGAAGGATAACATATGACTATAAGAATGAAGGTTCAAAGAAGATTATTATTATTTTTTTGAAAGGTATTGTTAAGATAAACTAGTTAAAAAAAACCTTAAAGAGGGAAGGGTAAAAGTTTAAAAAAACTGGCAGAAGAAAAAAATTAATTAACTGCAAGTCTAAAGAATCATGGGGAGAAAGCCATGAATTCCATGCTTTGCTTTCTCCTCCTCTGGATTCCACTGTTCTCTTTGGTAAGTGAACTTGGTCTTGGCTGGATTTCTTGTTGATCTTCTAGGGGAGGAGCCTGTTGTAGTGATTCTCAAGTGTCTTTGCCCCAGGCAGAATTGCACCACCCTTACCACAGGTCAGGCTAAGTAATCCGCTTGGGTTTGCTTTCGGGAGTTTTTGTTCTTTGAACACTTTCTGTAGAGTTCCGGAGGATGGGAATGAACATGGCAGTCTCCCAATCTCTGGCCCAGAGGAGCAGAGGGCTTAGGGCCCTGCTCCTCAGTGGGCCCTTGGAGAAAAGCACTCAATCACTTCCGTCTCCCTGGCCTCTGGCCATGCTCCGAGCTCACCCAGCCTGTGACTAGTTCAAGGTAACCTTGAGTTGAGAGCTCACTCCTCAGCTCTGGCTCTGTAGCCAGCTTCCCCTCTCTAATACCTGTGAGCTCTGTGACAGTCAGGCATCTCCAATCCTTCTGTGACCCCGGGGGACATGGGGCCACACTGACCCCACGTTCGCTTCACTCTGGTTTAGCCTCTGGAGTGATGTCCCTCAGTGGAGCAGACTTAAAAGTCCTGATTTTGTGCTCCATTGCTCTGCTGCTTGCCGGGAGCCAGCCTCTCCCACCAGGGTCTATCTTCCCCTTGCTTTGGGTTCACTTCTCTGCCAGCCCTACCTTTCAGAAAGTGGTCGATTTTCTGTTTCTAGAATTGTTGCTCTTCTTCCCTTCGATCTGCGTTGGATTTGTAGGTGTTCGCAATGGTTTGATAAGCTATCTAGCTTATCTCCTGCTACCTGATGTAGTCTCAGCCTGCTACTTCTCTGCCATCTTGACTCCTCCCCCAGGTTTATAATTTTTATTGGTCTTTTCAAAGAATCAGTTATTGGTTTCATTGATTTTTCTTTATTGTTTTTCTGTTTTCTATTTCATAGATTTCCATTCTGATTTTTTTTACAAAGATTTTATTTATTTGACAGACAGAGATCACAGGTAGGCAGAGCGGCAGGTAGAGAGAAAGAGAAGGAAGCAGGCTCCCACCAAGCAGAGAGCCTGATGCAGGACTTGATCCCAGGACCCTGAGATCATGACCCGAGACAAAGGCAGAGGCTTAACCCACTGAGCCACCCAGGCTCCCCATTCTGATTTTTATTATTGTCTTTATTCTGATTATTTTGGGTTACATTTGTTCTTTTTCTAGTTTCATATGCAGAAGACCTTTCTTTCTCTCAAATGTATGCATTTAGTGCTATAAACTCCTTCCTAACTACTCCTTTAGCTATCTTCTACAAATTTTCATATGCTATGTTTTCATCTTCATTCAATTCAAAATGCCTTGTCATTTTCCTTTTTACATTCTTGTTTAACCCATTGGTCATTCATTATCCTTGTCATTTCCCTTTTTACATTCTTGTTTAAACCATGAGTATTGTTAAACTAATGAGTATTGTTGCCTTTCATCTTTTCATCCATTATGGATTTACCCCACCCTCACCACCAGGATTGTATAGTTTCCTTACATTGGATGTGCTAATCAATACCCCACTGAGTATTCAAGGAGGACTTCCTATAGCTCTTCAGATCCAGTAACTTGCCTCATGAACTCTAACCTCCTGACATCTCTAGACTTCTGGGTCCATCTTACCAACTCAAGGATCTGTTAAGCTAGGACTAGGTTTCCTCTTCCTGTGCTGTGGCCTAGAAATTCTTTTCATGTAGTAAGCTGGAACAGTCATAGACATGGTATTTACTTCATTTATTTCCCATCTCTCGAAGATCACTGTCATTTGTTGCTTGATGCCCAATGTTTGAGAACTATTGTTCTATATCTTTGTTCTTTTTGTTAGTTGTTTCAGGCAAGAAGGTATGTTCAGCCTTGTTAGCTTATCTTGACAAGAAGTAGAAGTCCCAGCAACATTTACTTTTAAATACACTCAAATTAGGCTTTTATGCACATGGTACTGAAACTACCCTGGTAGGAAAAGCCAACAGCATTTTATTGACAAACTCAGTGCATGATTTCCCACCTCTTATTTGGCTTTTTAGTAACACTTGACCCAGTTAGACCAGTACTTTCATCTTTTTTTAAAAAAAGATTTTATTTATTTATTTGACAGATAGAGATCACAAGTAGGCAGAGAGGCAGGCAGAGAGAGAGGGAGAGGAGGAAGCAGGCTCCCTGCTGAGAAGAGAGCCCGATGTGGCTTTAACCCACTGAGCCACCCAGGCACCCCAGACCAGTACTTTCATCTTGAAATACTTTCTACCTTTGACTTTTGTGAAATTACAAACTGTCCCAGTTTTTTTTCCCCCAACTTTACTGGTACCCCTTCTCAGTCTATTTCATGAACCCATCTTCTTGTAGTTGCCTCTTCAATATCAGTATTTACAAAATAATAACAAATATTAATTAAACCATTCCTAGATGCTAGGTGCAGTACAAAGTGATACAGGGACCTCAAACTCAACATACTTCAAACCAAAATCATGTTTCTTTACTTCTGACCCTAACCTCATAATTTATTTTTTCTATGTTTCTTCTCTGAGGAAATGCCTTCCAGTAGTCCCAGCTGGAACCTTAGTATAACAAAATGTAATAGCCTGGGTGGCTGATAAACAACAGAAACTTATTTCTCATGGTTCTGGGGACTGGAAAGTCGAAGATCAAGGCACTGGCAGTTTTGGGTCTGGTGAGAGCTCTCTTCTTGGGTCATAAATGACCATTTTTTTTTTTTTTTGCTGTATGTAACCGCACATGGTAGAAGAAGGGAAGTCTTTTTTGTAAGGGTTTTATAAAAGCAAAGGGTATTAATCCCATTAATCCCCTCCTTTTTGCTTTGCTCAAATTATTCCCTGAATTTGAATACATCCTTCATCTCCAAATACCACTATAGTGGGGATTAGGTTTCAACATATAAATTTTGGGGGACAAATAAATATTCTGTCAGTAATATTGTGCTTCTGGCCCCAGAAAATTCATATCTTTCTCATATGCAAAATACATTCATTCCATCTCAGTAACCCCCAAAGTTTTGACATTTTCCAATATCAACTTAAGAGTCTAAAGTCCAAAGTATCATCTATACATCATCCAAATTAGATATGAATGAGACTCAAGATACATTCATCCTGAGGCAAATTGTTCTCCAACTGGGACTCTCCAAAGTCAAACAAGTTATATTCTTTTGAAGTCCAATGGTAGGACAGTCATAGGAAAGATATTCCCATTCCAAAAGGGAGAAAGAAAAAAGAAATGGTAGGTCTTGAGCAAGCCCAAAATTTACCCCATCACAGCATTTATCATACTTTCTTTATAATTGCCTATTTAGTTGCTTGCCTTTCTAGCTTGACTGTGAACTCCTTGAAAGCAGGGACTCTTTCTTGTTCATCATTATATCGTCAATGGTGAGCATGATTTCTAGTACATAACACATTTTAGGAACAGATTTATCAGTGGCAAATTTGACCTATATATAAGGAGAGTTCATACCTTAAATGTGTCTCAGAAGTCCCCAAAGTTGCCCTCAGATTCTCTTCTCTATTCCTGAGGGAGGTATGGAGGAAGGAGAGAGTATTTTTCCATTGAACAATCAGTGACGCTTCCTGGGAAAGTGAATTCTGAGCTATATTTTGATAAACAGAAAAAAATTTTGACAAGTGATCATAGAGAAGGATATATTCAAATTCAGGGAATAATTTGAGCAAAGCAATAAGGAAAACCTGATTGTACATGGAATGTTTGGGGAAGAGTTAATGGTTTAATGTTATTAGAAGAAAGGGTTCTATTTATATATAGAAAACCCTAAAGACACCATAAAAAAAAACACTAGAACTGATAAATGGATTCAGTTAGGTTGCAGGATACAAAATCAATATACAGAAATCTGTTGCATTTCTATACATTAATAATGAAACAGCAGAGAGAGAAATTAAAAAAAATGATTCCTTTGCAATTGCACCAAAAAGAAAACTAGGAGTAAACTTAACCAAAGGGGTGAAAGAACTGTACAATGAAAACTATAAAGCACCGATCAAAGAAATTGATAAAATCACAAACAAATGGAAGGATATTCCACGCTCATGGAATGGAAAAACAAATATTGTTTGAATGTCCACATTACCCAAAGAAATCTATAGATTTAATGCAATTAAAAATTTTAATTCAATTAAAAAGTGGGCAGAAGACATGAACAGACATTTCTGCAACGAAGACACATCCAAATGGCCAACAGACACATGAAAAAGTGTTTCATATCACTCGACATCAGGGAAATACAAATCAAAACCACAGTGAGATACCACCTCACACCAGTCAGAATGGCAGAGTCATCTTTCTAAAGCACAGCTGTCATCATGCCACTCTCCTCTTCACAGACTGCCACTGTCTCCATCTGCATTACTTATAGAATAACAACTCAACTTGCTGTCTGAAGCCCTCCATAGTCTGAAGGACTGAGCCTACATTTTTAAGCACATTTTCCTCTTGCATCCTATTCTCTATATTTGAAATCTCTCCTATTCTTTCTTGCCTATATACATTTGTTGACATATTGCCTTCCACTTGCAATGTATTTCTCTCCATCTCTGCCTGGTAAAATTCTACCTATTCCTTAGATTGTTATGTGTACTTTCCTCAAATATTTGGTGATTTTAGATTATGAAATTATCCTTATTGATGAGACTCTTTACTACTCCTGTTTACTATTCTGTGCCAATGAGGAGCCACAACCATTGTTCAGCTCTAATCCCACACTTCATGCCTATCACCAACAACTCTTCACTGGCATTTCCCATCACTATATCTACCAGCCATTCCTACTGCAAGCAGCCATGCAAGCAGCCATTAGCAGTGGCCACACCACTGGTTCCCCCTGGTACCAACCACATTTGGCATCCTTCCTTGCTACCACCTTTCACCTGTCAGGTACCCTTCACCTTCTGGACAGTTTTTGCTCATACTTATTCCTCTGCCTAGAGTGCTTCCACCTTCTTTTCTCTCCCAGGCTCATTCTTCATCTGGATAATACCAACTCAACTTTCATTTCTCAGCTTAATCATTGGCCTCTCATAGTAAGTTAGACCCTCATTTCATTTGTCTTTTCTCTTTCCTTCAGACTATTGTCTTTTAATTACTTAATTAATTGCCACCATTTATTTAAGTTCTGTTATAGTACATCTGTATTTTGTTCACCACTGTACCCTTTAGGACCTAGCATAGTTTCTGGATCATAATCAGTGTTCAAACTATATTTTTTGACTGACTCACTGACTGACTAAGTGACTGCTTATTCTTGGGCTAGTCCTTCAGACTGTTCTGGTGGTATGAATTAAATTGAACCTTGAGGTATTTCTTCTCCTCTTGTCTCCCTAGCAATTGGCCAGGGACCTGATATTCCCACTGTTCCTTACTCTTCTGTATTGAGGCTTTAAAGAGACCTGTGAAAATGCAAAAATAGTGACCATTGATTACTACTGGCAAAAAGGACTTAGTCTAGATCAGAGGGCCCTTTGGGATGGATGTTAGGCCAGTAGGTTATTATGGTAGGGGAGGATGGAGCTTGATAGAGAATTCCTACAGCATAGATTCCGTGGAGGGTGTGTGAGAGCAGTGCCTGAACACTCAGGGTAAGTATATTGATGAGTCGGGGCCGGAGTAGGGATGGAGAGAGGCAGTGATGCTATAGATGAGGTGCCATTTAGCTTTAGTTAAAGTATGTGTGCATTATTTTGGTTTCTATAGGGGAATTAGTTGGCAACAATTGGGGTTTTTTTGTGGGAAATAAAAATCCTAACCTTTTATCAAATGACACTGTGATATTTATAATTAGATAATAGTAGCTGTCTCCTGAGGGGACTGTCAGTTTGCAAATGATTCTCACCAGATTATGGTGGGATCAATAGGAACTGAATAATTAAAATTCAATACTACTATGTCTCTCTCAATAACACTGTGGAGAATGATGTATGACAGATTTAATTGAATTTGTCAGACACCATGGCTACATGCATAGATCACAGGGGATATTTTTAGAGCTACATATTTGATTTTCTGATGAGACACGCAATGGGCCTTTTAAACATTTGAGGTTCCTCATGAGCCCTGCACTGTTGTGCTCTGGGAGTGTTGACAAGGCCAGGGAACACAGACCTGACTGTGCCAAATGTCAAAAAACCTAAACGTAAAGTGGAATGGTGGAGATGCCTGCTAATTGCATGGAAAGAGTTGATTTGGGGGGTAAAAGGTCCTAAAGGACCAAAAAAAAAAAAAACCCAAACTAAACTCCTATTACTTAATAATTGTTTTCTCACAGCATTTTATTAGCCACCGTCGAGAGAATTCAGGAATAACTCCGGTGACTTGGGTTCTAGACCTAACTCTGACACACACTAGATCTGTGACCTCCAAATCTCTCATATACAGGATGACAGAGTGATGCCATCTTTGCATTATCTCCCTCACAGTGTTAACAGGGACAAATAAAATAGAAAGTTTTAAAGTGATTTGTAAACTGTGGTGTACTATGAACATGTTAATATGTTGCATATTATTTTTGTTAACATTACCTCCATTTGTTGATTCATCAATCCATTCATTTTCTTATCCATTTAATCATCCCTCTACCATTAATTCAATGGACTTATTTTTTAAGATATTTATTTTCAGAAAAACAGTATTCGTTATTTTTTCACCACACCCAGTGCTCCATGCAAAAGAGTGAACTGTGCCAAGCTCAGCATAGTCCTTGCTTTTGAGAGGCACCATGTTTGGTGAGGGAACAAACCAATATAGAGTTAAGTGGTTTAAAGTGCTACCGGTATTACGATAGAATCATGAACTGGTTGTGGGGCACAAATTAGGTCATGATGAGGACATTAGGAAAGGCTTAAAATAAAGTTTAACACGACACAGGTTTTGAGTATTGGGTAGGTGCTCACTGGACAGATGGAGGTGCAAGAGAGAGCATTTAAGGTTGAAGGAACACTATATACAAAGACACAAAAATATGAAATGTTCTAGTGCACTCTGGAAACTCCAAATAGTTTTGTGTGTTTGCAGAGCTGAATCTGGAGAAATAGGTGGATTCTGTTCATGAAGTGCTTTGCACATCATTTAAGCGTACTGGATCTTTATGCCCAGGAAAGTGGGGAGCCACTGAGGGGCTTTGATTTAGTCAAGGAAATGGTATGAAGAGATTTGCACTTGAATTAGAATCCTCTAGCAGCAGGGTGGAGGGTGAATTAGAAGGGGCAGGGTAGAGGCAGTAAGACCAGTTAAAACCTTATTGTGACGGTTCTAGGGAACAACAATGTGGTTCTGAATTACAGGTTGAAACCTACATGAATGATGACTTAGTCATCTCAGTGGAGATACTCATGATGGGAGAAGGGTTTTAGACAAACTCCTCTTCTGTGACAACTTTTGAATTTCCCTCCAACTCTGGCTCTCCATCTATTCATAGTTTCGGAGACTGGCTCTATCATTCTTCATTTGTGCAAGTCAGAAACTTGTCCCTTTCTAACCCTTGACATCCAATAGTGCTGATTCTACCTCTAAGGAAAACAAAATAAATAAAGTTAGTCTGAAAAGGTGTTTAAAATCTTGTTTAAATTGGTGGGAAAAGATAGGATCCATTTTTGATGCGTTAAGAGTCCTAGGGACAAACAAGTTTTTTTTGTCTGTTGAAGGTGGTGGTGGGTAGTGATTTACAAAATTCTATTTCTATACAGCTTACTTCCCTTTCTCTTACAGTATAGAGGTGGTCATATATCACCTATATTTATTATTTTATTTTTTTAAAGATGTGTTTCTTTTTATTTGAGAGAAAGAAAGAGAAGGAGCAGAAGGAGAGGGAGAGAGAGAATCCTCAAGCAGACTTCCTGCTGAGCATGGAGCCTGATGTGGGGTTTGGATCATGACCTAAGCTGAAATCAAGAGGCAGACACTTAACTGACTGAGTCACCATGTACTCCTCACTTATTTTTAAATTTGGCAGACACTTACACTTTTAAGGTCCCTTTTCTCTCTGGTTTACTCACTGTTATGCTTAGGCACCAAATGCCTTTTGCTCAGTATCTCATTTATGCTCCTCAATTTTGTTCTTTTCATAAATGTTTATGGAGCTGGCATCATAAAAAAAGGTAGAGTAGACAGCTATGTACAGAGTAGGATTTCACAGACTCATAAGACGTCAGAACTGGAAGGGGCCTTAGGGATTATCCTTGCCAAGGCCCTGGAAACAACGTGGTCAAAAATACAAATCTCGATGAAAATCTATCTTCTACTACTTATAAGCTTTGCAGATTTATACAAGTAACATAACTGCTCAGAACTAGTGTTCCTTATCTATAGAGTATTATAATAACTGCTTGGGAAGATTAAGAGAATGATTGATAGAAACAGCCTTAAACACAGTGTCTAGCACATGGTATGAGCTCTATAAGTTGTAGTTGCTTTTATCTTCTTCCTTTCATTTTACTAATAAAGTTAATAATAACAATTAATAAACTTAATAAAAATTATTAATAAATTTAATAAAATACTGAGACTAAGAGAGAAGTGACTTTCCCATGGTCATGTAGGTCAATAGAGTCCAAATTAGAACACAGGTTTTCTATTTTCTCATTCATGTTCGTAGTTATACTTAGAAGCCCCCTGCTCTGGCATAGGAGCAGACAGAGGGTGGGAGTTGGTAAGAATTTGTGTTGCTGGCCTAGGAGATAGGAACAGAGAAGAGGGACAGGGAAAAGGGCAGAGAAGCCAGTGAAAACAGTACCTTCCTCCAAATTTTGCTAAGGGCTCTAAGGGCTGCTTTCATCCTAGAAAATGATGTGGTCTCATTTATCATTGATTTCTACTTTGAGTTTGTTTGTTGTCAGCACACAGGGCTGCTAGAGATAGGTATACACCTGATCCCTAGGGAATCTTCCTAGCAACATGTTGCAGGAAGAGCTAGCTGGAAGGAGCCATTAGTGCCTGGGAATAATAGAGAAATGACTGGATTCCCAAGAATTGTTAGAAAAAGATCCATGAATGAATCCCCAACAATTAATAACAGGCAGAACTTAACAGTTGTTTCAGAATGAGCTGCTTTGAGGTCATTCAGATATTTCCCCCCCCAAATTTCAAATATAATGCCATCGGGAGACTGAAATTTATTTTAAGAGCCATTATTTACAGCTCAAAGCTACAACAAATGGCAATGATGTTGGATGTTTCACATTTGGATACTCCTAAGGTTGTTGCTTTCAGACATTTATCATAGGTTCTGCTTATAAATATTTGCTTTCATGAATATTCTTGCACCATGCCTCAGTTCCTATTTTTCCAATACGAGCAGAGTCAGGGTTATGTCAGTAAACACAATAAAAAACACATCTTGTGTTGTTGACCATGAAGCTCTGAGGTCTGGGTGGAGTACACTCTCATTAATTCACTTCGCTTGCCTACATAAGAGACTCTATTGTTATTCCTCCCTACCTTCTATTTCTCATCTTTTACAGGTGGATTATAAACTATAGTTGATAACGGTATCTTTCCTACAGGAAAATAACATCGCTGATTTATAGTCAATTAGAAAAGATGTGTCCTTTGAATTGTGTCTCTACTGGTGGGGCATGGGGTTTCTTTGAATCAGTCGTACTTTTGTTTGTCCTCTTAGTGTCTAGCTATAAATAACTGTCAGATGGCCAGGGTTAGAGTTTAGCCTGTGTTTAGTGTTAGGGGCTCAATCTGGGGCCAGGGTTAGCTAGGTGCCAGAGGACACAGTGAAAATAACTGGATCATTTACCTTTGGTGGAATAGTTAGTTCAGATTGGCCCCAATTGGCTTTTTCCTTAAAACCCAAATAGCATTTACTTATATGATCCAGCACCTACCACATTCTACTCAGAACACAACCTTGAGGGAAGAGAACTAGAACCGGAAGGTAGAGGGCAAAGGAAGAAGGAAGGGAATGTCAGAAGCAAGTCCAGCCTAGGGTAACACATGGGTCAGCTGTCACTGTGGGATGTCTGAGGACATCAGATCCTGTCAGATCGACTGTACAGGAAAAGAACACGAAGACTGAGGAACCTCAGAAACAAACCTTACCTACTTCACAACTTTGTCTTCCACAACTTTTATAAAACCTAGCACTTCTGCCTGGTGGGATTTTAAAAGGAGGCATTTTGGAATATCATACATGGAATGACATCTGTGATGTTTATTTTCTCTACCCTTGAATCCATGGGCTACCTTTGGAGTATTAACCACCTTGAGCAATCTCTTGGTCCCATTGGTAGTCAGGACTTCTGCATGTGAGTATTTCCAGTCTGGTCACATAGGCTACTATTTAACCTGAAGGTCTAAGCCTACTGCCAGGCCTCTCACCTGGGAGAGGATGAGTTTTTCACTGGCTGCTGGATGTGATAATCAGAGAAGGTAAAAGTTCTCATAAGAAAAACATTTTAAACGTATTCAACTTTAGTGTCACTACAGATGTCTAGTTCAGCTTTGTAAAGAAGGCAGGAAATGCCCTTGTTTTCTGCCAGGGAACATATGCTAGAATGCAGTTATAATGGCAGCCAGTTTAACAATACTCTGGTGAAGAATCAGGCAGTCCAAGAGGATTGTGGCTTAGGAGTGCACCAAAATAGTGGTTCCCAAAAATAACCTAAGAGCTTGTTGAACACGGTGCTAGGGCCTTATGTGGAGATTTTGATTCATTCCATCTAGGGTGGAGCCAGGGAAGCTGTACATTTGACAAGTGCCTCAAGTAGTTCTGATGCTATTGATGCTTGAAACTCTTGCCATAAAAAATTCATTATTTCAAATTATTTGCATTGGGTTTGTGGTCATTTTCTGATGTGAGCTGAACTAAAATTCTGTTGGAATCTGTGATGAGAGTGTCATTTTAGGAGTGGAACATTGCAAACAAGTTCAAAATAAAGAGAACAGTTTACCTGCATAGAATACTCTGATTCTGGGAGAACCGGACACATTTTCAAGTACTGTCAGATTATTGCTTTTTATACTGCAAATTACTACTCTAGGTATACGTCCAATAAGTTTTTTTCTTTCTTTGTTGTATATTCCATAAGGGCCTCTCATATACAATGCTTTCTTTTCCAAGTTAAAGTTAATATTTTTTTAAAGATTTTATTTATTTATTTGAGGGAGAATGAGTGAGAGAGAGCATGAGAAAGGAGAAGGTCAGAGGGAGAAGCAGACTCCCCAAGGAGCTGGGAGCCTGATGTGGGGCTCGATCCTGGAAGTCCGGGATCATGACCTGAGCTGAAGGCAGTTGCTCAACCAACTGAGCCACACAGGCGCCCCTAAGGTTAATATTTTTAAAATTGTATTTGAGAGAGAAAGAGTGAGCACACCCATGGAGAGAAGTAGAGGGTAGAGAAGTAGAGGGTAGAGGGACATGCAGCCTCCATGCTGAGCGCAGAGTCTGATAAGGGTCTCAATCTCAGGACCCTGAGAGCATGACCTGAGCAGAAACCAAGAGTCAGATGCTTAACCAACTGATCCGCCCAGATGCCCCTCCAAGTTTAGGTTAATATTGAATGACAGAATGGAAATATGCTTCTGGTTAAAAAAAATGTCTAGTCCAGATTGACTGGGTTGACTTCCTCACAGTATAGTAAAAGTACAGATCATAAAGTGAGGAGTATAAAAGGGAGATCAGCAGTTGAATTGAGGGAAAGATGGACTTCAAATAAGGGGCTTTTGAGCTTCTTGATATAGAGATCTCTACTAATATCTGTCTCCCCCCAGAAAAATCCTATTTTTATCAAGCTCAAAGCATTAAAAGTGGAGAAATAGGGAAGGAGAAAGAAGGGGTGGGAATGATAATCTAAGAAAGGGAGAATCTAAGAAAGGGCTATCTATCAAGTCTGAATAAGCTTGTGAGGTCTCTATATTTCTTTTGCTTTGGTGATGGTAACTTTGTCAACTTTCTCCAGCACTGACTCACTTTTACAGTCTAGGCATAATGAGGGGGATATAGGAAGGTTTGGAAACAGAGGAGCAGCCAGGCCCAATCCCAGAAAATCCTCCACAGCCCATTCTTTAGCAGCATCACAATACTGTCCTTGTACCACCCTGGGTATAGTACTCTTCATATATAGCGCAGTAACCCAGTTTGCTGACTATTTCCCTGTCCCTAAGCCAAAGCTCACAGGCCCAGTCAACAATTTGTTTTGCCTTTGGTAGGGGAAGTAGAACTAGTATACATATAATTAGCTGACAGCTAAACTTAATTATATGAAACTGAAACTGTGGTCCCAGAATAGAGAGGCCTGATTAAATACAAACTAGGGAATTGGGGGTTTCAAATGACACAAAGATTATGAAAGGGGCAGGTTGTGGGTTGTAGATGGTTGGGAAGATACCAACTTTACTGATTCCCTTGTATCTCCACAAGCTACAAGGAATACGTAGCAAAGATGGGAGATAGATGGAGTTGGGGAAAAAGTAGACTTTGGTTGTCTATCATAACTGATGGTCATGGGTATTTTAGTATCTTTTCTTTTTTGTTGTTGTTGTTTTTAAAGATCTTATTTGTTTATTTGTCAGAGAGAGAGAAAGGGCACAAGCAGGCAGAGGCACAGTGACAGGCAGAGGCAGAGGCAGAGGGAGAAGCAGGCTCCCTGCCGAGCAAGGAGCCAGATGCAGGACTTGATCCCAGGACCCTAGGATCATGACCTGAGCCTAAGGCAGCCACTTAACCAACTGAGCCATCCCAAAAACCTTAAACACATTGAAAAATCTCCTTCTGATCCTGTCCAAATCATGCCTTACCATTATATTATATACAAATCTATAAATAATAGCACTGTTTAGGACAGCTTCTCACACTAACATATCTCGGATATTGTTAAAATACAGATTCCAGTTCTGTAGGTCTGGTATCAGGTCTGATATGCAGCATTCCTAACACTGCCCATGGCATGGGTGAGGGCAAATCGGCAAGGCTTCAAGGAAGAAGTATGTCTTGAGCAGGGCATTGAACGATAAGATTAGGTTTAGATGGAGAAGAGAGGCTACCTTGGTGCTGATGTACATTATCTAAGGCAGAGGAATAGGAGAGACTTATGAAATAAGGATACTGAGGATGGGGTAAGCCTATATGGCCAAGAAAATGAAAAACTGATCTTTGCAGGACCAAAGTCTCGTTTGAGGAAGTAGGTGAAGATAGGAGTGGGTAGGTAAGGTGGGGGCATTGCATGGAAGAGAGTCTTGATTGCTGGTCTGAGGAGTTTGGACTTTGTCCTGTAACTAAACAAAGAGTCAATGAAGGGAGCGCCTGGGTGGCTCAGTGGGTTAAAGCCTCTGCCTTTGGCTCAGGTCATGATTCCAGGGTCCTGGGATCGAGTTCCACATCGGGCTTTCTGCTCAGCAGGGAGCCCGCTTCCCCCTCTCTGCCTGCCTCTCTGCCTTCTTGTGATCTCCATCTGTCAAATAAATAAATAAAATCTTTTTTAAAAAAAGAGTCAATGAAGCATTTTGAGAGAGGAATAACAATTTGGAAGTTGTGCCTTCAAAAGAACTAATCTTGAAGTGGCTCATAGGATAGATCAAAGGGAAGAGAAACTTAGAGGAAGGTAAAAATCAATTGCAGTAAGACAGGTAGGAGGGGATGAGTTCTGGATCAGGGTAGCAATAGCATTTGAAAAGCAAGTCATCAGACTGGGAAATAGCAGGACTCTGTGACTGATTGAAGCTCCCCTTGTGTCTTTCTGCCCCTCCTTCAAATCACCACATTCAGAAGATATAAGAGGCTGTGGGGTCAAGTTTATTTCACTAGTACATTTTTGAAGCTTTTGTTAAACTCCTGAAAATCATACTGTGAATTGAGATGGCTGCAGTGAACTTGTGGGAGAAATAGCCTTCTCTCATATTGCCAGTGGGGCTGAAAGGTGATGTTCTAAATGGTACATAAAATTCTGAAAGGATAGACAAATTGTTGCCTATAAGCCTTGTAAGATAGTAACTGCTGCTGAAACACAAGATCATAGTCAGACCTTGGAGAAGCTAGAAGCGAAGAAGGCAATTTAGGCTCGATTTTGTTTACAAGGTAGGTGTAATTTGGAGACCATACTGACAAGAGCTTGGCTATAAATATAGATTTCATCCAGAAGCTATTTGAGGACAATACTTAATGTGGTGTGGGAATGAAGGGTTAAAAAAAAGAAGTCATTGTGTGTTTTGTCCTTTCCAAATTTGTGATGCCTATACCTGATAGGCCAAATGTTTTCTGCCCTCTCCAATGCCTACATTGTGTTCCCACAGCATGACAAACATCCCTTGTGTTCATTTCATTCAGAAGAGTGACATATGCCCCTATTCCTGGGGCATTGAACAAGGCATCAAAAAGCCTCTCCCCTTGTCTATTAGTCCTTCCCACCATTAATCTGCCATGAGACCTGAAATGGCCCACCTTCACTCTGTGAAGGCACAGGGCCCTGTGAAAAAGTATGTCAAATTAAGAGGGATAAGTTAAGGAGAGATTGCTTTTACTACCTCTTTAGCATAGGGAGAACCTCAAGGGTGTGGGGTTCTGGGGGAATAAGTTGTTATGAGGGGAAGCAGGAAAGTTCTGGGTGATGGGATAATATTGGGAAAAGGCCCCCCAGTATGCATGTAGGTGGTACTAGGTAGGTAATGGCCATTGTTAGGTGTGGAAAGATGAAGGACTTGTGTCAACTTACAAATGTTCCTGAATCAGCTCATAGAAGCCTGATAGCTTAAAAACAGCAATCTTGAGAAAGTCTTAAGTTTGAGGTCTGGTAAATGAGTTTCCTACTGAGGGGAGGCTGGTGATACCTGTTGTTTGAGAGGTATGTTGCCAGGCATTAGACTTTTGTGAGAAGACCATTAATTCATATCATAACTATATTTTTAAGCTGGGATGAAAAATAACCTGCTAGACCTTAATAGAAGAAATTTACTGAGACTAATATATGTGAATATACCTCCCCTAGATTCCTTTGTAGCATAAAGAAGTGGTACTAAAGGGAAATTTTTGTGAATAATGTGAGAGCTTCCATTATCTGATAGATTCAGCATTTGTTATGTGTTCATTGAATGAATGAATGAATGAATGAGTGAATGAATGAACAGAATACAAATTGACTGAATCACTAAATTTAAGGCTATAAGTCTGGGTTCAAATTTCTGTACTTCCATTTATAAGCTGTTGGACCTTTGGTAAATTTTTTTCTCTGCCTAGACCTCATTTTCTTAATATTTAAAATGAGAATAATGATACTTGCCCTGCCTCCCTCACATAGTTATGGGAAAAATAGTAGATAAAAAGAAATTTTCACATGGAAAACTCTAAAATAGAGGTTTACTGAGTTATCCAAGGATGCCCATTTTGGTGTTTGCTAAGATAAAGGGGTCTCTGGAGTTCATTAACAGAAGGTCCCTACAGTTGGCCTCTGGCCCTAGTGTGACCTCCTACAAAGAAACCTCTGTGCTGTCCAAAATTCAATTCTAAACTCCTGTGCAATCAGTGTAAAAATCAGATTCCTATTCTGCCTGGCTGGCCTGCCTTCCTGGAGTGACAGAGACCACAGGAAATACTGTGGGCTTTGTATGGAATATCATGGGAACATATCCGCCAGAAGGCTGTGCTCTTTCTTCTGTGGGCACCGTCATCCCTCCAGAGATGAGAAAGTCATCTTAGGATATTTTTTCTGTATCCTCAGCTGTCTCTAAGATGACACTTTCCCAAGGGAGAGAGTGAGGGGGCAGGAGTAAGAGAAGTACGGGTCTCCCTCTTTCTTTCTCTCTTCCTCTCTCCTCACCTTGTGATTCACAAGGAGCAGTTGATTTGACTTTTAATCAGTTTCCCCTTTGTGTTATTCTCCTTTCATCTGAGATCTCACTCCTCACCTTGGGCTCTGTTCAGTTGATCTCAAAGGAAGCTGCCTCACATTTCCTTTCTTGGACACATTGTGCAGAGTTCCTATTTAAATGGATGCTTTGTTCCCAGGGTTAAGGGAGAGAAGGTGGGATGATTTAAAAATCCTGCCCAGAGTCCTTGAGGAAGTAGACTGGAGTGCTGTTTGCAGAAGTCAATAGGCTTGTTGTAAGCAGGCATTGTGTGTTCTAGCACAGGCTGCTGAAACAAATCAATTTCAATTTACTTGTCTAGCAAAAGGAGCCATTATTTAGAACTGAATGGTCAGAGCTCCCATAATATATTGTGAAAACTTATTGTAGTTTTTACTGAGAGCTAGTATGATGAAATTATTTGTTTAGAAGCAGAGTGTGGATGTTTATAGAATATAAATTCTGGAGGTATTGATTAGGGGCAGTTGAAGAATGAGCCACATTTCTTTTCCAAATGTGGAGGCCGGGTGATATTCATCCGACATTGATACCAGAGTTCACTGCTGGCTGGAAAGCTGACAGGATCCTTATTGTGACAACAAACACAATTAACACCAGAGGAGAGTGTTTTCTAGGTAGGGAGATACAATAGTTAACGCTGAAGTTCATTCACCTTTAAAGAGCAAGTGGGCTCATAAATTTGGCTTTCTTACGTTTTCCCTTACAAGAATGTCTGTCTCTGTCTCTATATTTTACGTTAGCTATACAGCTTCGTGTATTACCAGTAAATTGTTGAAACTTCCTGTAGGAGTAAAATCTAAGGCTTGAGTCACTAAAGTTTTATGTTTTCCTTTTTGCAGAGTTTACACTGAAAACAACAACAACAACAACAAAGGCATTAGGTTTAAGATATGATTTGTACCTCTCCTTCAAATTGGCTGATGATATATATATATATATATATATATATATATATATATATATATATTATTTATCAGGTTTTTTCTATGCATTTTAACTTCTGATGATTGGTCTTTCGGAAAATGGTTACAATTTTTGCTGTATATATTATGGTTTTCTGTTAAAAATCTTTCTACCTCTTCCATGAATGTAAGTTTTCATGTTTTCTACAAAGGTTAGATACTTTTGCTTTTTACCATCACTGGGGTCTAGCAGAACTTTGGATCCTGTTTACTTGACTTAGTTGGGTAGGACATTGGGCTGCAGAGTAATAACTGATGAAAATTAAATACAAAACTCTTAGGGTCTAGCGGTAATCTAGAAGTTGTTCTTATCTTACTTGTGGAATCCTGCTTGTACTTGCCTTTCTTAAGCAGTGGTCCCCATTCTAACTCCCGTACTAACTAGGCCACATACTAACTCTTCACCTTGAATGCCTTATCGATAATACTTACACAGAGCTTGAATTTAGTGGGTAATCACTAAATGTTTATTAAATGAATGAATGGAAAGATGCCTCAAGGGTACAGAAGTAGACAATTTAATATACTAAATCAAACTAATGTAATAATGAAATAGTTATGAAATTGTATGCTCTTTTTCTCAGGTATATTATTGATATTTATCAGAGACTTACATGGTGGAAGCTTCAGATATCATAGCTATCCCCAAGGTGACAAGATCATATCCCATTTGTAAATTACCTGTGTATGATTTGGACTTTATTTCAAGACTTGCCTTTATTTACATGTGAACCTTGTTTTGGAAGGGGGGTGGAGGGCATATCAAATGCAGCCAGAGTTCAGTCAATGCTAGACAGCGCATTCAGACTCAAAAACCAGGTACTGGTATCCTAAGGTAAATTGGCTGCTTTAACCCTGTGATGCTTATGGATCCAGAAAAAGGCATGACTGATGTGATTCATATCAATTTGAATTTTCAAACAGTAAAGAGCAAGGACTCAGTCACACCACTTTAATACAGTGCCAACACAAGTGGCTAATTAGGGCAGCTCAGTGAGCAGACATTGGTGGCAACCCAGTAAAACTGGTTGTTGGTACCTACAGAGCAATGAAACAAAATTGAAAGCTCAGAAATTAGCCCATGAATATACAGTCAACTAATATTTGACAAGGAAGCTAAGAATACTTAATGAGGAATGGATAGTGTCCTCAATAAATGGTATTTAGAAAGCTGGATGTTCATAGGCAAAAGAATAAAATTGGACCCATATCTTATATCACTCACAAAAATTAACTCAAAATAGATTAAAGACTTAAATGTAAGCCCTAAAACAGTAAAACTCCTAGAAGAAAACATAGGGGAAAATTTCCTTGATATTGATTTTGGCAAGGATTATTTTGATATAACACCAAAAGTACAAGCAACAGAAGCAAAAGTAAATGAACGGGACTACATCAAACTAAGTATCTTCTACACAGTGAAAGAAAACAGTCAACAAAGTGAAAAGGCAGCCTACAGAATGGGAGAAAATATTTATAAGCCACATATCTCATAAGGGTATACTATCCAAAATATATAAGGAACCCATACAACCCAATAGTATAAAAACAAATAATCTGATTAAAAAATAGTCAAAGGATTTGAATAGACTTTTTAAAACAAAATATGCAAATGTCTAAGAGGTACATGAAAAATATTCAACATTATTAATCATCAGAGCAATGCAAATCAAAACCACAGTGTGGTGTCACTTCAACCTGTTAGGTTGGCTATCATCAAAACGACAAGGGATAACAAGTGCTGGCAGTGATGTGGAGAGATTGTTGGTGGTAATGTAAATTGGTATAGCCACTATGGAAAACAGTATGGAATTTCCTCAAAAAATTAAAAATATTTCAAGCTTCACACTCAGCAGGGAGTCTCATTGAGATTCTCTCTCTCTCTCTCTTCCCTGTTCACATCCCCCTGCTTGTTCACTCTCTCATTCTCTCAAATTAATAAATAAATACTTTAAATATAATAAAATAAAAATTGCCAAGGGAAAAAAAATTAAAAATAACACTTTTTTTAAAGATTTTATTTATTTATTTGACAGACAAAGATCACAAGTAGGCAGAGAGGCAGGCAGAGAGAGATGGAGAAGCAGGCTCCCTGCTGAGCAGAGAGCCCAACGTGGGACTCGATCCCAGGACCCTGGGATCATGACCTGAGCCGAAAGCAGAGGCTCTAACCCACTGAGCCACCCAGGCGCCCCCAAAATAAAACTGTTTTGATCTAGCAAGTACACTTATGGTTGTATATATCTTAAAAAAAATGAAGTCTTTATGTTAAAGAGGTATCTGCACCTGCATGTTCATTGTAACATTATGTACAATATCCAAGGTATGGAAACAGCCTAATTTTCCATCTACAGAAGAATGGATGAAGAAAATGATATCTATCTATCTATATCTATCTATCATCTATACATACACATAAAATGGAATGTTTTTGTTTAAATTCAATTAGCCAACATGTAGTACACCACTTATTTCAGATACAGTGTTCAGTAATTCATCAGTTGCATATAACAACCAGTGTTCATGACATCATGTGCCCTCCTTCATGGCCATCGCCCAATTATCCCATCCTCCCACCCATCTTCCCTCCAGCGACCCCAGTTTGTTTCCTATAGTTAAGAGTCTGTCATGGTATTTCTCCTCTCTGTTTCTTTCCATTCCTTTTTTCCTCCCTTCCCCTATGATCCTCTGTGCTGTTTCTTATATTCTATATATGAGTGAAACCATTTGAAAACTGTCTTTTTCTGATTGAATTATTTCACTCAGCATAATACCCTCCAGTTCTATCCACATTGATGTAAATGGTAAATATTCATCCTTTCTGATGGCTGAGTAATATTCCAGTGTGTGCGCACACACACACACACACACACACACTCACACACACCACATCTTCTTTGTCCATTCGTATGTCAACGGACATCTTGGCTTGTTCTAGTTTGGCTATTGTGGACAATTGTGGACATTGTCACTATACACATTGGGGTGCATATGCACCTTCAGATCATTAATTTTGTATCTTTGGGGTAAATAAGTAGAAGTGTAATTGCTGGGTCGTAAGGTAGCTCTATTTTTACCTTCTGATTTCCAGAGTAGCTGTACCAGTTTGCATTCCCACCAACAGTGTAAGACAGTTCCTCTTTCTCTACATCCTCACCAACATTTGTTGTTTCCTGCCTTGTTAATTGTATCCATTCTGACTGGTTTGAGGTGGTATCTCATTGTCATTTTGATTTGTATTTCCCCTCAGATTGTTTTTCAGAGTCCATAGTCTCTCATGGTTCATCTCCCCTTCCAATTTACCCAAAAGCACATACCCTCCCCAATGTCCATAACCCTACCCCCCTTCTCCCAACCCCCCTCCCCCCAGCAACCCACAGTTTGGTTTGAAGTGGCGGGGGGGGGTGGGAGGTTGGGGTACCAGGTGGTGGGTATTATAGAGGGCACAGCTTGCATGGAGCACTGGGTGTGGTGAAAAAATAATGAATACTGTTTTTCTGAAAATAAATAAATTGGAAAAAAAAAATAAATAAATGATTTGTATTTCCCTGATGCCGAGTGATGTCGAGCATTGAGCATTTTTTCATGTGTCTATTGGCCACTTGTATGTCTTCTATGTAGAAATATCTGTTTATGTCTTCTGTCCAGTCATTGACTGGATTATGATTTTTTGGGTGTTGAGTTTGATAAGTTATTTATAAATCTTTCATATTAGCCATTTATCTGATATGTCATTTGCAAATATCTTCTCCCATACCATAGTTTATCTTTTAGTTTTATTGATTGTTTCCTTTGCTGTTCAGAAGTTTTTTACCTTGATGAAGTCCCAATAGTTTATTTTTGCTTTTGTTTCCCTTGCCATTAGAGACGTGTCTTGCAAAAACTTGCTGTAGCTAATATTCTCCTCTAGGATTCTGATGGATTCCTGTCTCACGTTGAGGTCTTTTATCCATTTTGAGTTGATCTTTGTGTATGGTGTAAGAGAATGGTCGCGTTTCATTCTTCTACATATAGCTGTCCAGTTTTCCCAACACCATTTATTGAAGAGACTGTCTTTTTTCCACTGTATATTTTTTCCTGTTTTGTTGAAGATTAATTGACCATAGAGTTGAGGGTCCATATCTGGGCTCTCTACTCTGTTCCACTGGTCTATGTGTCTGTTTTTATGCCAGTACCATGCTGTCTTGGTGATCACCGCTTTGTAGTAAAGCTTGAAATCAGGTAACGTGATGCCCCCAGTTTTATTTTTGTTTTTCATCATTTCCTTAGCCATTCGAGGTCTCTTCTGCTCCAGCTCTTTGAAGAATGGCGGTGGAATTTTGATCGGAATGGCATTAAAAGTATAGATTGCTCTAGGCAGTATAGACATTAGCCAAAGTCCAAGAAGTTACTACCTCTGTTCTCCTTTAGGATTTTGATGGATTCCTGTCTCACATTTAGGTCTTTCATCTGTATTGAGTTTATCTTTGTGTATGGTGTAAAAGAATGGTCCAGTTTCATTCTTCTGCATGTTGCTGTCCAATTTTCTCAGCACAATTTCTTGAAGAAACCATCTTTTTAAAAAGGTTTTAAAATTTATTTCACAGAGAGTGAGTACAAGTAGGCAGAGTGATAGGCAGAGGGAGGGAGAGGGCAAGCAGACCCCCACTGAGCAGGGAGCCTGACGTGGGACTTGATCCCAGGACTCTGGAATCATGACCTGAGCTGAAGGTAGCCACTTAACTGACTGAACCACCCAGGCACCTTTTTTTAAAAAAAAGCATTTTATTTATTTATTTGAGAGAGAGAGAATGAGAGAGAGAGAACACAAGAGGGGGGCAGTGTCAGAGGGAGAAGCAGATTCTCCACCAAGCAAGGAGTCTGATGTGGGACTCGATCCTGGGACTCCAGGATGATGGCCTGAGCCGAAGGCAGTCACCCAACCAACTGAGCCACCCAGGTGCCTGAGACTGTCTCTTTTCCATTGGATAGTCTTTCCTGCTTTATTGAAGATTAGTTGACCATAGAGTTGGGGGTCCATTTCTGGAGACTCTGTTTTGTTCCATTGATCCATGTGTCTGTTTTTGTGCTAGTACCATGCTGTCCTGATTATCACAGGTTTGAAATATAGCGTGAAGTCAGGCATTGTGATGTCCCCAGCTTTGGTTTTCTTTCTCAACTTTACTTTGGATATTCAGGTTCTTTTTTCTGAAATATTTTAATATTTTAACAATATTTATTCTTCTAGTCCATGAGTGTGGAATGTTTTCCCATTTCTTTGTATCTTCCTCAATTTCTTTCGTAAGTGTTCTGTAGTTTCTAGAGTATAGGTCCTTTACCTCTTTTGTTAGGTTTATTCCTAAATATTTTATGGTTTTTGGTATAATTATAAGTGGGATCAATTTCGTAATTTCTCTTTTTATAGTCTCATTGTTAGTGTATAGAATGCAACTGATTTCTGTGCATTTATTTTATATCCTTCCACATTGCTGAATTCCTGTATGAGTTCTAGCAATTTTAGAGTGGAATCTTTTGGGCTTTGCACATAAAGTACCACGTCATCTGCAAAGAGTGAGAGTTTGACTTCTTTGCCAATTTGAATGCCTTTTAGTTCTTTTTTTTCGTCTGATCACTGATTCTAGGAATTTTAGTACTATGTTGAATAATAGTGTGAGGGTGGGCATCTCTGTAGTGTTCCTGACCTTAGGGGACAAGCTCTCAGTTTATCCCCATTGAGAATGATATTTGCTGTGGGCTTTTTGTAGATAGCTTTTATGACATTGAGGTATGTTCCCACCATCCCTATACTGTGAAGAGTCTCAATCAAGAAAGGATGCTGTATTTTGTCAAATGCTTTTTTCTGCATCATTTGGGAGGACAATATGGTTTTTGTCCTTTATTTTATTTTATTTTGTCCTTTATTTTTATTAATGTGATGTATCACATTGATTTGTAAATGTCAAACCACTGTTGCAACATAAGAATAAATTCCATTTGGTCGTGGTGGATAGTTATTTTAGTGTACTGTTGGATTCTACTGGCTGGTATCTTGGTGAGAATTTTGGCATCAATATTCATCAGGGTATTTGTCTGTAATTCTCCTTTTTGATGGACTCTTTGGTTTTGGGATAAAGGTAATGCTGGCCTCATAGAAGGATTTTGCAAGTTTTCCTTCCATTTCAGTTTTTTTTGAAACAGTTTCAGAAGAATAGGTCTTCATTAAATGTTTGGTAGAATTCTGCTGGGAAGCCATCTGTCCCTGGACTCTTATTTGTTGGGAGATTTTTTATTACTGCTTCAGTTTCTTTGCTGGTTGTGGTCCATTCAGGTTTTCTATTTCTTCCTATTTCAGTTTTGGTAGTACAAAATTTCTAGGAATGCATCCACTTCTTCCAGATTGCCTAATTCATTGGCATATAGTTGCTCATAATATGTTCTTACAATTGTTCGTATTTTCTAGGTGTTGGTAATGATCTTTCCTCTTTCATTCATGATTTTATTAATTTGGATCCTTTCCCTTTTCTTTTCGATAAGTCTGGTATGGGCCAATCAATTGTATCAATTCTTTCAAAGAACCAGCTTCTAGTTTCATTGGTCTGTCTACTGTTTTTTGTATTTGTATTTGTTTTGTTTTGTTTTGTTTTTGTTTTCCATTTCATTCATTTCTGCTCTGATCTTTATTATTTCTGTTATCCTGCTTGGTTTTTTATTTGCTGTTCTTTCTCCAGATTCTTTAGGTATAAGATTAACTTGTGTATTTGAGACTTTTCTAATTTTTTGAGAAAGGCCTTTACTACTTTGTATTTCCCTCTTAGCATTGCCTTTGCTGCATCCCAGAAGTTTTCAACTGTCATGTTTTCTTTTCATCTGTTTCCATGAATTTTTAAAATATCTTTAATTTTCTGGTTGACCCATTCATTCTTTAGTAGGATGCTCTTTAACCTCCAAGTGTTTGAGTTCCTTCTAAATTTCCTCTTATTATTGAGTTCAGGTTGCAAAGCACTGTGGTCTGAAAATATGCAGGGAATAATCCCAGTCTTTTGGTACTGGTTGAGACCTGATTTGTGGCCCAGTATGTGATCTATTCTGGAGAATGTTCCATATGCACCTGAGAAGAATGTATATTCTGTTTTTCTAGGTTGGAATGCTCTGTATATATCTGCGAGTCCATCTGGTCCAGTGTGTCATTCAAAGCCTTTGTTTCCTTGTTGATCTGCTTAGATGATCTGTCCATTGCTGTAAGGGGTGTTAATGTCCCCTACTCTTATTGTATTATTAATATGTTTCTTTAATTTTGTTATTAATTGGTTTATGTAATTGGCTGCTCCTGTTAGGAGCATAAATTTTTATAATTGTTAGATCTTCTTGTTGGATATACCCTTTAAGTATGATAGTGTCCTTCTTAATCCCTTACTACAGTCTTTGGCTTAAAATCTAATTTTTCTGAAATAAGGATTACCACCCCAGCTTTCTTTTAATATCTGTTAGCATGATAATTGTTCTCCATCCCCTCACTTTTAGTCTGGAGGTTCCTTTAGGTATAAAATGAGTCTCTTGTAGACAATATATAGTGGGGTCTTGCTTTTTTATCCAATCTGATACCCTATGTTTTTTGATTGGAGCATGTAGCTTATTTACATTCAGGGTAACTATTGAAAGATACAAATTTATTGCTGTTGTACTACCTGTAAAGTCTCTGTTTCTTTTTATTTTCTGTTTTTTTTTTTTTTTTTCTGGTCTATGTTACTTTTGGGCTCTCTCTTTGCTTACAGGATCCTCTTTAATATTTCTTACAGGGCTGGCTTAGTGATCACAAATTCTTTTAGTTTCTGTTTATCCTGGAAGCTTTTTAACTCTCCTTCCTTTCTAAATGATAGCCTTGCTGGATAAATCATTCCTGGCTGCATGTTTTTCTCTTTTAGTACCCTGAATATATCATGCCAGCCCTTTCTGGCCTGTCAGGTTTCTGTATGGGTCTGCTGCCAGTCTAATGTTCTTACCCTTGTATATGAAGGACCTCTTATCTTGAGCTGTTTTCAGGATTCTCCCTTTATCTCTGAAATTTGCAAGGTTCACTATTATATGTCAGGGTGTTGATATATTTTTATTGATTTTGAGAGGGGTTCTCTGTACCTCCTGGACTTGAATGCCTGCCTCCTTTCCCAGATCAGGGAAGTTCTGATCTATGACTTGCTCAAGTATACCTTCTGTTCCTTTCTTTCTCTCTTTCTTCTTTCTTTGGGATCCCAATAATTCTAATACAGTTTCACTTTATAGTATTACTGATTTCTTAAAGCCTCCACTCATGGCCCATTAGTTGTTTTTCTCCCTTTTCCTCAGACTCCTTCCTTTCCATATTTTATCTTCTATGTCACTGACTCTCTTCTGCCTCTTTTACCCTAACTGTGAGAACATGAATTTTAGACTTCATCTCAGTTAAAGCATTTTATTTTTTTTATTTTTTTTTAAAGATTTTATTTATTTATTTGAGAGAGAGAGAGACAGTGAGAGAGAGCACGAGCGAGGAGAAGGTCAGAGAGCGAAGCAGACTCCCCATGGAGCTGGGAGCCCGATGCGGGACTCGATCCCGGGACTCCAGGATCATGCCCTGAGCCGAAGGCAGTCGTCCAACCAACTGAGCCACCCAGGCGTCCCTGGTTAAAGCATTTTAAATTTCAACCTGGTTAGATTTTATATCTGCACTAAGAGATTCTCCAGTATCTTTGATGCTTTTTTCAAACCCAGCTAGTAACTTTATAATCATTATTATGAATTCTATTTCTGACATTTTACTTATATCCATATTGATTAGATTTATGGCACAGAGAAAGACCTCTGGGTCTTTCTTTTGCTGTGAATTTCTCCTTCTAGTCATTTTTTTTCAAAGAAAAATAGATAACAAGTGCATAAAATAAAAAATATCAACCACAACCTCAGTGAAATACATAGTAGATGAATCTGAAGAGGTCAGAAACCAAAAAAAAAAGAAAAGGAAAAAAAAGTGGGGGAAGAGAAAATACAATCTCATAAGTGGACATAACAGAGTAATCCACTTGGTCCTGGGGGGTATTTTGGTCTGTTTGTTAGCAGATAGTAATTTCCAAAATGGTGAAGAAAGAAATCTTTCTTTCTTTCTATTTTTATCTATCTATCTATCTATCTATCTATATAGATATTGATATCTATATATCTAAATATTGTGTACAGTGAAAGAAAGGCAGTAATGAAGAATATATCTATAAAATGTATGAGGCACCTATGTGGCTCAATCAGTTAAGTATCTGCCTTCAGCTCAGCTCATGATCCCAGGTCCTTGGGATCAGCCCCGAATCAGGCTCCCAGCTGAGCCTTCTTCTCCCTCCCTTCCTCACTCATGCTCTCTCTTGCTATCTCTCTCACAAATAAATAAAATCTATAAATAATGTAAATGTAAGAATGAAAATTTTAAAAAACTTAAAAACAGTTGCTAAAATGAGAAACTAGTTAAAAAGGAAAAAGAAAGAAAATTCTTTATTGAAAGACTAAAGTGTCATGAGAAAACCCTCAAATTCTATATAGTATTTTCCCTTAGTGCAGGAGTTATACAGTTCTGAGTTATCCATAACCTTTGTATTTGACTGATGTTCCTCCTGGCCTTCTGAGAAGGGTCTGCTCCACTGATTCTCAGCTGTCTTTCCCTAGATGGAGTTGCACCACTCCAGCCAGGGGACTGGGCTTAGTGTAAGCTGCTTTGGGTTGCTCTATGTGGCTTTTGTTCCCTGAAGACTTTCTGCACTGATTGCAAATGTGGTTGCTTCTCTTTTCTTTTCTTTTTTTTTTCTTTTCAACATATAATGTATTATTTGCTTCAGAGTACAGGTCTTTGAATTATCAGTCTTACACAATTCACAGCACTCACCATAGCACATACCCTCCCCAATGTCCATAACCCTGCCACCCTATCCCTTGCCCCTCCTCATCAACACTCAGTTTGTTTCCTGAGATTAAGAGTCTCTTATGGTTTGTCTCCCTCCTTGGTCCCATATTGTTTCATTTTTTTTCCCTCCCTGCCCCCCAGGACCCCCCACCCTGCTGCTCAAATTCCTCATATCAGAGAGATCATATGATAATTGTCTTTCTTGGATTGACTTATTTTGCTTAGCATAATATGTGGTTGTTTTTCTATTTGTAAAATTCAAGCAATTATTTTCTTAGATCTCAGGTTGAATTTACAAGTGTTCAGAATGATTTGACAGATTTCTAGTCGAAATCAAAAAGGACCAGATGAAACGAGATCCCCTGCTCTTCCACAACCTCCCTTAGCTATCCTCCATAGAATGGAATATTATTCAACCATAAAAAGATAAAAATAGTGATTTCCTGCCATTCATGACAACATGGATGGACCTTGAGGGCATTACCCTAAATGAAATGAATCAAATAGAGACAAATGCTGCAAGTTCTCACTTACACATGGAATCTGAAAAAGCCAAACTTGTAAAAGTAAAGTGGTGATTGCCAGAAGCTGGGGAGTGGGGCAAATGGCGATATGTTGGTAAAAGGGTACAAACTTCCACTTATAAGATGAATAATTTCTGGCAATCTAATGTATAGTATAGTGACTATCATTAAGAATACTGTATTATATTCGCTTTTGTTTCCTTTGCCTTTGGAGATGTATCTTGAAAGAAGTTGCTGTGGCTGATATCGAAGCGATTACTGCCTATGTTCTCCTCTAAGATTCTGATAGATTCCTGTCTCACGTTGAGGTCTTTTATCCATTTTGAGTTGATCTTTGTGTACGGTGTAAGAGAATGGTCAAGTTTCATTCTTCTACATATAGCTGTCCAGTTTTCCCAGCACCATTTATTGAAGAGACTCTCTTTTTTCCACTGTATATTTTTTCCTGTTTTGTTGAAGATTAATTGACCATAGAGTTGAGGGTCCATATCAGGGCTCTCTACTCTGTTCCACTGGTCTATGTGTCTGTTTTTATGCCAGTACCATGAATCAAAAGCTTCTGCACAGCAAAGGAAACAGTCAAAAAAAACAAAGAGGCAACCCACGGAATGGGAGAAGATATTTGCAAATGACAGTACAGACAAAAGGTTGATATCCAGGATCTATAATGAACTCCTCAAACTCAACCCACACGCAACAGACAAACCCATCAAAAAATGGGCAGAAGATATGAACAGACACTTCTCCAATCTAGAAATACAAATGGCTATCAGACACATGAAAAAATGCTCATCATCATTAGCCCTCAGGGAGATTCAAATTAAAACCACATTGAGATATCACCTTAAACCAGTTAGAATGGCCAAAATTAACAAAACAGGAAACAACATGTGTTGGACAGGATGTGGAGAAAGGGGAACCCTCTTCCACTGTTGGTGGGAATGCAAGTTGGTGCAGCCTCTTTGGAGAAGAGTGTGGAGATTCCTCAAGAAATTAAAAATAGAGCTTCCCTACGACCCTGCAATTGCACTCCTGGGTATTTACCCCAAAGATACAGATGTCGTGAAAAGAAGGGCCATCTGTACCCCAATGTTTATAGCAGCAATGGCCACAGTCGCCAAACTATGGAAAGAACCAAGATGCCCTTCAACGGATGAATGGATAAGGAAGATGTGGTCCATATACACTATGGAGTATTATGCCTCCATCAGAAAGGACGAATATCCAACTTTTGTAGCAACATGGACGGGACTGGAAGAGATTATGCTGAGTGAAATCAGTCAAGCAGAGAGAGTCAATTATCATATGGTTTCACTCATTTGTGGAGCATAACCAATAGCATGGAGGACAAGGGGCGTTAGAGAGGAGTAGGGAATTTGGGTAAATTGGAAGGGGAGGTGAACCATGAGAGACTATGGACTCTGAAAAACAGTCTGAGGGGTTTGAAGTGGCGGGGGGGTGGGAGGTTGGGGTACCAGGTGGTGGGTATTATAGAGGGCACAGCTTGCATGGAGCACTGGGTGTGGTGAAAAAATAATGAATACTGTTTTTCTGAAAATAAATAAATTGGGAGGAAAAAAAATAAATAATAAAAAATTAAAAAAAAAAGAATATTGTATTATATAATTGAAAGTTGCTGAGAGTAGAGCTTAAATGTTCTCACTGCAGGAAAAAAGTAATTATGTGAAGTAATGGAAGTGTCCACTAAACTTATTGGGGTAATCATTTTGCAACGTATCTGAGTATTTTTTTACACCTTAAACTTACATGTGCTATATATTGATGATATATCAATCAACCTGGGGAAAAAAACTGGATTTCATGACAGATAGATAGAATTATCAGTAGTTTGACTACTTCTCATTTTAGTTGCTTGTAATATTGTCACATAAGGCCAGCAGATGTTCTTGTGGGTGCAGAGTAACCAGCATAATGAGAAATTCATTTCTCCTTTTTTGAAGTCACAGCAGGTGATGCATACCAGTGAATCCTGTACATTTACCTCAGACCCTTATTTACTTCTTAAATAGCTAGTCAGGAGATTGATTGTGGTAGTCTGGTTAGAATCTTGTTTGGATTATTTAATGTGAATAGAAATATTCCTATATTTATCAGAGCCTCACTTGTAGTTACAACATTTTATTTTTCAGAAACAGCTACAGTCTCTATTTCAGTAAAACTCCCTATCTCCTGACCTGTCTTTCTTAGTGCATTTCTTTTGACTTCTTATCTGGACCATTCTTTTGCCACTTCCTCAGTTGCCTTTTGACCTCTTCTATGTTCCCTTCTTTTGTGATTATTTAACATTGTTTTTGGTAGGTTTTGTTTCCCTCAACTCTAGTAAATGTTCCTTGAGGGCTGAGACTGTGTCATTTCTTGTTAACCCCTGTGGGCAATAATATCTGTTGAATTAGTATTGCATCTTATTAAAATCATTGCAGTGTTTTGTGTTAGTATTTCAAGGAGTAATATTGCCTTTAACATGGATTTAATATGTACAAAGTAATTATGGTCATTAATTGATCCTTACTATGTATCATTCTAGAAAATTTGCATATGTTGTCTTACTTATAATCCTTGAAATGATTCCATGAGGTAATGCTTTTGGTTTTGCTGTTTTGTAGATAACAAAACTAAGGTTCAGAGATATTAAGTCATTTGTCCAACGTAGCCCAGCTAGTAAGTGATGAACTTGGGAACTCAGGTTTGTATGACATGAAAGCTCATGATAAACTTTTCCTCATACTGGCTTTTCATGAATTCCTCCATAAACTGTTAAGACAACCTCCCTACCCACTTACCCATAATCCAATCCTTTTACCTTCTCCATTTACTCTGCATTGGAAGAATCCTTCAGCTTCTACCATGGTGAACACACCTCTCCAGGAACCACAATCTATCCCACAGCTGCGTAATGACTATAACAATGAAGTAAAAGGCCAAAGAAAGAAGACAGGCCCCAAATAAATATAGAATATGTGCACCTGTTTATTTCCTTCTATGGAACTATCAAGATCCAGAAGGTTAACACAATAAAATATTGGGTATTGAGAGTGGCAGTTTAGAAGTCATCAAAAGTCTCTTATAGATAATAGGTCTCATAAATAATGATAACAAAGTTGAATTTTCCTAACTGGAAAACTCTTCATGAGTGTTCAGTGTTTAAGGGAATAGGGGTGGGTACCCTGGCAGAAAGGTTACTGTCAAGAAGCCTGTATAATATGTATCATTTGCTTCTTCTGGAAACAATCAATTCTGGAATTGTATTTAATAGTATGTAGGTTTTTATCAGCTTTATTGAGATACAATTTATAATTTATCCATTTACGGAGTATGGTTCCATGTTTTTCAGTAAATTCACAGGGTTATGCAACCATCATCATAATCTACCTTTAAAGAACACTTTATCCTCCCCAAAATAGACCCTGTGCCCATTAGGGTCACTATTCTCCCATAGACTCTGTCTCTAAGCCCTAGGCAATTACTAATCTACTTCTATCTCTTTAGATTTACCTGTTCTAGACATTTCATGTAGAAATAATTATACAATATGTGACCTTTTGTCATTAGCCTTTTTCACTTGTCATATTTTCAAGGTTTATCTGGGTTAGAGATTATATCATACTATATTCCTTTTTATATATGAATAATATTCAATTATATGGATCTACTGTATTTTATATATCTGCTCATCAGTTGAACATTTATGTTTTTTCCTGTTACTTTGGATATTATGAAAAATAATGACTATGAATATTTGTATACAAGATTTGGTGTTGATGTATGTTTTCATTTCTCTTGCGTATATGCCTAGGAGTGAAATTGGTGAGTCACTGGGTAACTCTGTGTTTAACATTTTGAGGTACTGCCAAACTGTTTTCTAAGCAGAAACATCATTTTACATTATAATCAGCAGTGGATGTGGGTTTTGCCAAACTGTTTTCCAAGCAGCAACATTATTTTACATTATAACCAGCCGTGGATATGGGTTCCAGTTTCCACATTGTCACCAAAATTTATCACCTGCCTTTTTGCTTTTAGTTACACCAGTAGATGGTAAGTAGTATTTCATCATGGTTTTGATTTTCATTTCTCAATGACTAATGATGTTGTTGAGGACTGAATGTGCCCCCCCAACCCCAGTTCATATGTTGAAGCCATAGACTCTAACATTATGGTGTTCAGAAATGCAGACATTTGGAGGTAGTTAGGGTTCAGTGAGATCATGAGGTTGTGGCCCTCATGATGGGTTTAATGCCCTCATAAGAAGAGGCACCAGATAATAAATAAAAAATAAATTAAAAAAAAAAAGAAAAGTCACCAGAGAGCTTTTTCTCTCTCTACATGCATGTCTATGCACTTAGGAAAGGACATGTGAGAAAACAACAAAAAGGTGGCCATCTGCAAACCAGTAAGAGAGTGCTTACCAGAATCTGACCATGTTGGCATCTTGATCTTGGACTTCCTAACCTCCAGAACTATGAGAAATAAAATTCTGTTGTTTAAGCCACCCAATCTATGGTACTTTTTGGCAGCCTAAGCTAACTAAGACAAATATTGAGCATCTTTTCATGTGCTTTTGGACCATTTGTGTTTTCTTTAGAGAAATATCTGTTCACATAATTTGTCTCTTTCTGAATTGGTTTTTTTATTCTTGAGTTATACTAATGATTTATATATTTTGTACACAAGTCCATTATTAGTTATGTAATTTGCAGATATCTTCTTCCATTCTGTGAGTTGTCTTTTAATTATCTTGATAATGTCCTTTGAGGCACAAAGATTTTAATTTTGATAAAGTACAGTTTATTTTTTTTTGTTCTTTTTGTTGTTGTTGTTGCTTATGTTTTTAGTGTCAGATCTAAGATTCTATTGTCAAATCCAGGGAAGTAAGGTTATTCCCTATGCTTACTATGAGAGTGTTATGAAATTTGTCTTTTATTCAGCTCATTGATCATTTTGAATTAATTTCTGCATATAGTGCAAAGTAGTGGTTCACCTTCATTTTTTTGTATGTTGCTATCTAGCTGTCCCAGCACTATTGTTGAAGTGATTATCTTTTGCCCATTGTATTACCTTGGCATGCTTGGATAAAATTAACTATAAATGTAAGGTTTATTTCTGGGCTATCTGTTCTGTTTCATTGATCAATGTCTATCCATTCCAGTACCATACTTTTTTCAAATAGCTTTATTGATGTATAATTGATATATAAAGAACTGTACATATTTAATGTGTATAATTTGATGAGTTTGGATATATGCACACACATGTAATACCATCACCACAATGTGATAGACATATCCAACTCTTCTTAGAGTTTTCTTGTTTCACATATGTGTGTGTAGTAAGAACACTTAATGTGAGATCTACCCTCTTAACAAAGTTTTAAGCACATAAATTCCTTAATATTAATTATAACAACTATGTTGTATAACAGATCTCTAGAATTTATTCATCTACCATAATGAGATATTTATATCTGTTGAATAACAACTCCTCATCATTCTCAGTCCCAACCCCTGGCAACCACTATTGTATTCTCTGTCTCTATGATTTTGGCTATTTTAGATACTTCATATACATGGAATCAAGCAATATTTTTCCTTCTATGGCGTATTTAACTTAGCATAGTTTCTTCAAGGTTCATCCATGTTGTTGCAAATGGCAAATTTCCTCCTTTTATGGCTGAATAATATTCCATTGCATGTATATAACATATTTTCTTTATTCATTTGTCTGTTGATGAACACCTGAGATGTTTCCATATCTTAGCTATTGTGAATAACACTGAAATGAACATGGTACTGCAGATTTTCTCTTCAAGATACTGATTCCTTTGGATATATACCCAGAAGTGGAATTGAGTCAAGTTTTGTATATGGCATAATGTTGGGATCCAATTTCATTCTTTTCCATGTGAATATCCAGTTTTTGCAACATCATTTATTGAACAAACTATCCTTTCCTCCATGAGTATTATTGGCTTCCTTGTCAAATACGAGGCTATCTTTTCCCCATTGTGTGTTCTTGGCACCCTTGTCAAAGATCACTTGACTCTGTATGTGTTGGTTTATTTCTAAGATCTCTATTCTGTTCCTTTGGTTTATATGTCTTTATGCCAGTACCATGCTCTTTTTTTTTTCCAATTTATTTATTTTCAGAAAAACAGTATTCATTATTTTTTCACCACACCCAGTGCTCCATGCAAGCCGTGCCCTCTATAATACCCACCACCTGGTACCCCAACCTCCCACCCCCCCGCCACTTCAAACCCCTCAGACTGTTTTTCAGAGTCCATAGTCTCTCATGGTTCACCTCCCCTTCCAATTTACCCAAATTCCCTACTCCTCTCTAACGCCCCTGTCCTCCATGCTATTGGTTATGCTCCACAAATGAGTGAAACCATATGATAATTGACTCTCTCTGCTTGACTTATTTCACTCAGCATAATCTCTTCCAGTCCCGTCCATGTTGCTACAAAAGTTGGGTATTCATCCTTTCTGATGGAGGCATAATACTCCATAGTGTATATGGACCAAGGGCCATCTGTACCCCAATGTTTATAGCAGCAATGCCCACAGTCGCCAAACTATGGAAAGAACCAAGATGCCCTTCAACGGATGAATGGATAAGTACCATGCTCTTTTAATTATCATAACTTTGTAATGTATTTTGAAATCAGGAGTATGATGCCTCAGGCTTTGTTCTTCTTTCTCAAGATCACTTTGGCTATTCTGGACCTTGTGTTTCCACATGCATTTTTGGATTTTAAAAAATACCACTGGCCTTCTGATGGCAATAATATTGAATTGGAATTACTTTTGGTAATGTGGACATTTAGAAAACATTTAATTTTCCATTTAATGAGTATGAAATGTCTTTCTACTTATTTGTGTCATCTTTAATTTCTTCCCTCAATATTTTTAAGTTTTTAGTGTACAGATCTTTTACCTGCTTGGTCAAGTGTTTTTGTTTTTTTTTTTTAAATAAATGTTTTATTCTTCTTGATGCTTTTATAAATTGGATTGTTTTCTTAGTTTTTGAATGGTTTGATGCTAGTGTATAATAACTTAATTTTTATATGTTGATTTTGTATCCTGAAACTTTACTGAATTTGTTTGCTAGTTCTAAGAATTTTTTTTTTGCATTCTTTACAGTTTTGTACAAATAGGATCATGTCATCTGAAAATAGTTCTATTTCTTTTTTTCCAATTTGGATTATTTTTATTTATTTCTTCTTATCTATTTGTTTTGGCTTGAATCTTTAGTTACGTGTTGGCTAGAATGGCAAAAGTAGCCATTTTTGTATTTTTCCTGATTTTAGGAGAAATGTATTCAGTTTGTCATTACTTATTATATTAGCTATGCATTTTGTATAGAACCTCTTTATCAGTTTGGGTCAATCAATCCCCTCTAATCTTGTTTGATTATTGTTTCTCTCATGAAGGGGTATTGGACTTGTGAAATAATTTTCTGCATCTGTTGAGATGATCATGTAGATTTTATTATTCTATTAATATGGTATATTACATAGGTTTTCATATGTTAAGTAAAACTTGCATTCCTGGGTTAAATTTTATTTGAGCATGATGTATAATCCTTTTTATATGTTACTGGATTTGCTTTGCTTGTATTTTTGGGGGGATTTTTGGGTCCATATATGTTAAGATATTGGTTTGTACTCCCTTAATCTTGTGATGCCTTGGATGGTTTTGGGAAAGGATAATGCTGGCTTCATTGAATTAGTTTGGACAAATTCTTTTCTGTTTTTGTTGTTGTTGCTTGTTTTTTGGAAAAACCTGTGAAGAACTGGTATTGATTCTTCTTTGAACATTTGATAGACCTAGTGAATTCATCTGGGCCTGGGCTTTTCTTTGTGGGAAATTTTTAAAAAATATTATTTCAGTTGCTTCACTTGTTATAAGTCTACTCAGATTTTCTATTTATTATTAAGTTTCAGTGGTTCATGTCTTACTAGAAATTTATCAGATTCATGTAGGTTACCTAATTTGTTGATACACAGTTCATAGCATTCTTTTATCATCCTTTTTATTTCTGTAACATCAGTAGTAATTTATTTCCCTCCTTTATTTTTCATTTTAGTAATTCTCTTTTTTATCTCAAGAGTACTTTTTGAATAATGGAAATTGGATATTTTATTGACTCAGTAAAGAAAGATGATTCACTTATAATAACATTTATTTTAGTTTTAATTAGGATTGACCTTTGTCGATATTCATTATGATACAATATAGCATAGTTTATGTAGGCTTTTAAAGGTGAAGAACAAAGTATTCTTGCCTTTCTTTCCTGATTATCTAAGGTCATGTGTGTAATGTAGGTGCTCCTTGGTTGTTTGGTCAAGTTTACAGATACCCTTACGGTTATGAAATATTTCCATGTATTTAGGAGCAGTTAGGAAATAAGGGACCTGGTGTCTGCATTTGGGGGCAGAATAATTAGAAAGAAGATCATTTCAGAGACTGCAGTCACTACCATTTATTATTTCCATTTCACAAATGATAATAATGAGATCAAGGAAGTAAAGTGACTTTTCTAAGGTTTTATAGAAACTTACTGAGAAGGATGAAACAGGAACACAAGTCTCTTACATCTGTAGTTACATAGCTACAGCTAACTGCATGAAAGGTTAGATAATGTAGTCTCTGTCGGTGTTTCAGAAAGAAGCAAAGAATGGATTTTGGTGGACACCTAGTAAGATCTAATATACTCTGGTAGTTCATGTTAGGAAGGCAAGATGGAAGACATATGAAGGCAGTAGATAAAACAAGGAAAAAGAAGCCTTGATTAAATACTCCAGGGTCCTCATAGAATTGTTTGAAGGCATGCATCCAATAATAGCTATTATTCATTCAGGAACTTGATTAGTACCTTCTATTTCTTTTCAAATGAAGTATTTTGAGAGGGTTTCAACTTCATGTTATTTTTACATATAAGCAAGAAAAATTATTTGTATAATTTGAAGGATACTGGAAGCCCTCCTCCACCCTATTTGCTTAACACTTATAACATCCTTACACAACTATCGTATTTCTGAAATTCCAGTATTAGGAATTCATTCCTTAGGGTTATATCCTCTACTCTCTTTTGAAATGCAAACATCCTTGGAAAGCATAACATATCTTTAAGCTTTGAGTCTGAAGGTCTTCACTAGCTCCTTTCATCCCTCAGAGTTGAGGTTCTCCGGAGTGCAGAGAGCCTGAGCAGGAAGGAGGGAGGTTCTCTGTAGGAAAAAAAGAAAGGGAGACTCTTTCTACAAAGCCTCTGCCTGTCTCTGGATTTGAATTACTAGCTAATTAGATGTTTGTACCTTCTCTTGAAGAAGAATAGACAGGAATTGTATTTTTCTCTATGCACAAAGGTTTCCTTTGAGAGTAAGTCATTATCCACTGTGAGAATCCAAATTCCCAGGTTGGCCTAATCTCATTTTTCTCTGACTCAGTTCTTAAATTTACTTGTGCAATAGTCATAGAAATAGTGTTTGTGTGTTTGCATGAATGTGTATACACATATAGTCATCATTTCTATAGCCATATTTCTTTGCCCATGTGTTTCTATTTTGGGAATAAATGTGAAAGTATTGCAAGGGTCTAATTAGTTAGCTTTAAACTTTGGTGCTGTGTTGGCTGAGAATTTCTCTCCATTGTCCTATGAGTGGAAAGAGCTCCTCTGCTGAGAGAGATCAATTTTAGCTTGGAGAGAGAATGGCAGTAGGCAGGAAGGAAAGGAGTGACTGGGGGTGCGATTATAGGAGTTGGGGTGGATGATGTGGAAGGAAGATCTTCGAAATATTTTAATCACAAGTGGATAGACTACACTGGGGGAGAATGGAAGGCAGAGGGAAAATGGGCAATCAGGCAGGGAATTAGACTCTGCCATGTGTCCTCAGGACTCTATTCCAGGAAATAGGGATTTTATAGACCACAGACAGTGCCAGCTCTAAAAGCTCTGCATGGGTCCACATGAAAGCCACTGTCTGTGACAGCAAATGCCAGGCAGTAACCTTGGGTGACCTTTGAGTGTATCTCTTGAGTGGTAAACTTTAGTAGCTGTCTGAGTTGATTTTTATTCCACAAATAAAATGTTGTTCTGTTGAGACAGTGAGAGAAAAAGAGGAAATGAATGAGATCTTGAAAACTTTTCTAGTCAGAGAGAGTTGGAGGGCCAGGTTTGCTTTGCTAAAACAGTTTCTCAAATGGTAACTATCACTGAATGTGTTAGCTGATAAGATTGAGAGAATGACAGGGGATGCTCTGGGCAAATGTTTCCTCAGTCCATAATAATTTCAGTTGGATTGTCCCCTCCTTTTTGTTGTTATTGACTCACAATCACAGATTACCATCATTGAAGTAATGTTGCAGGTGTCTGCAACCTGATGGGGTAGATGTAGTAAGTGGTGGTATGGGAAGGACAGAGAAAATGGCTGAGAACACACCTATGAAGTGCTGGGAGAAGGAAAATCTTGGGCATCATGTGGCTTTTTTTTTAATCCAAGCTTACTAGATGACCTAATAAACATTTTTCCCCCTGATAAACTTCTTTTTTTTTTAAACCCTGTAGCCTAAACGATATCAGAGTTCACATTGTCCCAGGCTAAAGATTCTTTCTCAAGCCCTAGGTCCCTGATTCCTAATTATGGCTTTGTTGTACCTTATGGAGGTCTACACAACAGCCTGGAATCTAAAACTGTTGACTTAGTCCCTGAAATACTAGATAAACCCACCTAGAACCTGGGAGGTGAGTAAAAAGCTCACTTCTTGATCAAATAGATGATGTTCTGTTAGGGAATTTTTGGCCAGAAACAGGATTCATGAATTGCATTTATTCAACCAGATTTTATTACAGTATGACCAAATTCATGCCTCATGCTGAGTTGCTGGGGCATGTTCTCTTCCAATTCATTCTCTGCACAGCTATCAGAGTGATCAAGAACGTAAATCAGATTATGCCATACTTTACATGGAACCAATTTTCCTATATGTCATTCAAAGACTTTCATAATCTTGTCCTTGGCTCCCTCTTCAGCCTCTTTTTAAACATGTGATGGCTCTTATTTAATGTTCTTGGAGATGCTCAGATGTGCCATTCTGCTTTGTATGTCCATGTCTTTATTTGTGATGTCCCCTCTGCTTAGAATGCTTTTCCTACCTATTAACTCTTTTTACAATAATATTCTTTGAAACCCCCCTTCCCTTCTGCTCTTTTTAAATTTACCTCTTTCTAAAAATGCTTAACCATATTATATTCAAATTATCTAAAAAATTATCTCATTATGTGTTTGTCTCTCCACCTAGATTGCAGTAGTATTGATAGACACAGGGTGATCATCTGACTGAACCTGGTCCAGAGTCTATGCTACAGAAATTTGAACTGGGACTTTGAGAAAGATCCTGCCTTTGCATAGCCAGATTAATAACATATGCCTAGAGATTATCTGAAGCTATGTTTTGTACCATGTTTGTCCCCAGGGTAGTGGAAACTGGTTTGCAAAGATAGATAGAGTGACAAAAGTCCATAGGTCCATTTGTATAAGAACAAAAGTCCTTAGGTTCAGTTGTATTTCTCTCAACGTTTCATATAAGATACTTCTATATCCTTTAATTAAGTCACCATTTATGCTTAAGCTCCTCAAGTAGGTTTCTGTGGTTTGCAACCAAAGCTTCCTAACCAATATAATATAGAACACAATAAGTGCTAGAAGACATTTGTTAAACTGGGCTCAAAATGGGAAGTCTTGATTTCTTCCCTAAGGGATCTTCTTACCACTCTCTTTTGGGAAGAAAAAAAAATACCCTACATGAAACAATTGGAAAAAAATGCATAGCACCCTATCATCAAGCCTTTATTCATGGTACATAGACTGTTAGCACCATAACAACGCAGAAAAAGTTTTGTTCAGGTGGTAGTAGAATTAACTAGGAAAGCTTCAAGAAGGTGAAAGAATTTTGCTTGGCCTTGCAGAATGGGTAGAGTTTGCCTTTGACCCCTAGTGTTCCAGAAAGACTCCTTACAGACCTCAGCAATGCCCTAGATAAGTCTAGATGAATATGATCCAAGTAACTTCAGCATCACTAGGGTGAAGATAGGGATCCCCAAATGGGCTAAATCTTGACTGTGTCGGAAAGGCCTTTGAACAGAAATGATTTAATTCTGACTAGGCCTAATAGTGATGAATAATTTGATGTAACTTGGAGAGGCCCTAGGAAGGCAGAAAAGGCTTTAGTTATTATTTGTTAACCTGTTTGTGCACCTGGAGGATGACAAGTGATTCTTAATCTATTATGCTGGGACTAAATGCTGGGACTAAAGGACAGTGGCTAGCTAGGCTTTGCTAACTCAGAATTACTATCTGTGAGTTTGAAAGTCCCTATGCAAAAATAAAAGCTATTTCTGCTCTTCTTTTTTTTCCCCTGTCATTAGCTATGCTAGGCCCAATTCCTTCATGTGACCTGAAAAGATGGCATGGAATGCTTGCATGGGCACCAAATGGCTGGTTTGTTCACTACTGTTAAATTGCACAGTCTGTAAAGGCCATTTCCTTTGCCTTTCTTGCCACATGGATTTGAAACCTTAGATGTGAGAAAAATGGTCTGTTTGCCCTAGATTTGGCTGTGTCCTAGGGTGACAAAGCTTTGTACAGCTTTTCAACAGCATGAAGGTTTATTAGATATAAAAAACTATGCATTTGCTATTCTTTCAGGGTAGTTAATGGAGTTACAACATATAAAATCTTGATAATATTTTCTACTGCCCAGGAAAAATTATACATAAGCATGCAGTTATTATATACTGTTAACAGTTTATACTCACATACAGAATCCGTGTTCAATTAACTTCAAACATTTAGTGTTTACTATGTACTAGTTATATGTTAGCATTAGAGGAAAAAATATAAGTAAGACAAAAATTCTTACCTGGAGAATGTTCACAGTATGATAAATGCAATATAAAGAGAAAACATACAAGGTATAGAATAAGCACAGAAGAAGCATGAATGAACTTTATTTAGGAAATCAGAGAAGACTACTTTGAACAGATACTTCTAGCTACTTTTTATGAATGAGTTGTTATTCAGTAGTATACATGAAGGAGAAGAAAGGAGAGATAATTGATGTGGCAGAATCCTCTATACAAAGGGGCAAGGAGAAGTAGTAAGTTGTGTTACCAGAACTTTGCAATTCAGATTGCTAGAGCATGAGCAGCAAAGGCCTGGATGAGCCTGGAGAAGCAGGCAGAAGCCCAATCATGAAGTAAAGTCATATACTTCTTTTTTCACATGGTAAGGAGCCAGTGATGTGATTTAAACAATTTTCATTCACTTATCCATTCAGGCTGTAAGCCAGTTAATAATTTATTGAAGGGCTATTATGCACCAAACTCTCAGTCAGGCACTGAAAGTTTCTCTTGATGGAAGTGGGGAAGACAGACAAGGGAAAAACAAATGTAAGTGTGATGAATTCTCCAAAGGATAAAGGAAAAATGCTATGGGAGGTGATCTAATCTAAGGGGTTGGGGAAGAAGTGATGAAATACTAGCAGAAGTTAGCAAAGCAAATGGGGAAGGAGAGAATATCAAAGAAATGAAGGATATATGTAAAACCCCTGAGAAGGAAACTAAAGAGGTGTTTCAGGTAAATGAAGGTACACCAGGATGGCTGAATATGAAAGGCCATGGGAAAGTATGGCAGAAGTATGGGTTAGTTTATTAGTCTTTGTTTTGGAAGAGTTATGTTAGAAAATTATTCTAGCAGAAGAATAGGGGATGGGTTAGAGGAGTAGAAACTGGAAGCAGGAAATAAAAAGAGCATTGCAATAGTCCAAGGCAGATATAATAAGGAGATGATTTAGGGCAAGAGCATAGGAATGATGAGGAGAGAATGCAATGTAAAGTTGTTTAGGTAATAAGGCCAATAGGACTTAATAACTGATTAAATCTAAGAGTTAGGAAAAAAGAGTAGAAGATGACTTGGTTTTCTGGCTTGGATACTGGGGAAATAGTAGCCACCAACCAAGAGATAGGAAATATACTAGGTTGTTTGAATGCTTTATGTCATCCAGTTGTAAACTGCTTGCAGAGACTTTTTAAATTTTTTTTTAATTTTTAAATAAACATATAATGTATTATTAGCCCCAGGGGTACAGGTCTGTGAATCGCCAGGTTTACACACTTCACAGCACTCACCATAAAACATACCCTTCACACTGTCTATAACCCCACCACCCTCTCACTACCCCGCTCCCCCCAGCCACCATCAGTTTGTTTTGTGAGATTAAGAGTCTCTTATGGTTTGTCTCCTTCCCAATCCCATCTTGTTTCATTTATTCTTTTCCTACCCCCCAAGCCCCCCACATTGCATCTCTACTTCCTCATTTCAGGGAGATCATATGATAGTTGTCTTTCTCCGATTAACTTATTTTGCTAAGCATAATACCCTCTAGTTCCATCCACGTCGTCACAAATGGCAAGATTTCATTTCTTTTGATGGCTGCGTAGTATTCCATTGTGTATATATACCACTACTTCTTTATCCATTCATCTGTTGATGGACATCTAGGTTCTTTCCATAGTTTGGCTCTTGTGGACATTTGGTGCTATAAACATTCAGGTGCACATGCCCCTTCTGATCACTACATTTGTATCTTTAGGGTAAATACCCTGTAGTGCAATTGCTGGGTCGTAGGGTAGCTCTATTTTCAACTTTTTGAGGAACCTCCATGCTGTTTTCCAGAGTGGTTGCACCAACTTGCATTCCCACCAGTAGTGTAGGAGGGTTCCCCTTTCTCTGCATCCTTGCCAGCATCTGTCATTTCCTGACTTGTTAATTTTAGCCATTCTGACTGGTGTGAGGTGGTATCTCGTGGTTTTGATTTGTATTTCCCCAATGCCGAGTGAGGTGGAACACTTTTTCATGTGTCTGTTGGCCATCTGGATGTCTTCTTTGCAGAAATGTCTATTCATGTCCTCTGCCCATTTCTTGATTGGATAATTTGTTCTTTGGGTGTTGAATTTGATAAGCTCTTTATAGATTTTGGACACTAGCCCTTTATCTGATATTTTGTTTGCAAATATCTTCTTCCATTCTGTCAGTTGTCTTTTGGTTTTGTTAGCTGTTTCCTTTGCTGTGAAAAAGCTTCTGATCTTGATGAAATCCCAATAGTTCATTTTTGCCCTTGCTTCCCTTGCCTTTGGCGATGTTCCTAGAAGAAGTTGTTGTGGCTGAGGTCGAAGAGGTTGCTGCCTGTGTTCTCAAGGGTTTTGATGGATTCCTTTCTCACATTGAGATCCTCCATCCAGTTTGAGTCTATTTTCGTGTATGGCGTAAGGAAATGGTCCAGTGTCATTTTTCTGCATGTGGTGCCCAATTTTCCCAACACCATTTGTTGAAGAGGCTGTCTTTTTTCCACTGGACATTCTTTTCTGTTTTGCTGAAGATTAGTTGACCATAGAGTTGAGGGTCTATTTCTGGGCTCTCTAATCTGTTCCATTGATCTATGAGTCTGTTTTTGTGCCAGTACCATACTGTCTTGATGATGACAGCTTTGTAATAGAGCTTGGAGTCTAGAATTGTGATTCCACCAACTTTGCCTTTCTTTTTCAACATTCCTCTGGCTATTCGAGGTCTTTTCTGGTTCCGCATAAATTTTAGGATTATTTGTTCCATTTATTTGAAGAAAATTGATGGTATTTTGATAGGGATTACATTCAACAGACATAGAAATATATTTTTGCAATATTTTCTAAATGATAGTACCAAGATATAAGATACAGAATTATTGCAAGTGACTTCTCTGGGTAAAACAAACCTCAAAATGTGATTTGAGAAGAAGAGATGATTCAACTGGGCAGCATAATTCAAATCTGCCCACAAGGGAGTTAGTAAAGGCTGCTTCTCTCCTTCAAAAGATTTTTCTTTCTTTCTTTTTTTTTAAAAAATATTTTATTTATTTATTTGACAGAGAAAGATCACAAGCAACCAGAGAGGCAGGCAGAGAGAAAGGGGGAAGCAGGCTCCCTGCTGAGTGAGAGCCCGATGCAGGTCTTGATCCCAGGACCCTGAGACCATGACCTGAGCCGAAGGCAGATTCTCAAACTGAGCCACACATGTGCCCCCAAAAGATTTCTCAATCATACTGTCTTCTCTGCATGATATTGGGCAGTGATACTGATTTGGTCTCAAGGTTAATGTTTCTTGGTATCAGGTGACCAAAAGAGAGTTACATTAGATGTTTAGTCTGATTTTTTTTTCCTTCAACGAATATTATTGGAAGCCTACTATATGCTAGGCACTGTTCTAGAAACTAGATATATAGAAATTATATCAAATAGACACAACCCTGCTCTTTTGGAGCTTATGATCTAGTAAGGGAGATAGATAAAAACAAATGAATAAACAAAAAAATAACATATTTGTATTGGGTAGTGATCAGTGGTAGAAAACAAATAAAGGCAACTAAAGAGATAGCGTGAAGTGGGATTGGGGCTACCCTAGAGGTAATGGTCAGGAAAGTCTCTCTGAGTAGATACCATTCAAGCAGGACTTGGTTAGGTGGCTGTGGTGTCACATAAATGAGGGTTAGAAACTACTTGCATTAGATGATCTATCAAAAAAAGGAATTGATAGTTATATAAGTTTGTGAGATGCTACATGCTATTTTATTTCTAGAGATTTTCAATGAAGCTTAGTATAATAAAGGCTCTTGGAAATTCTGCAGGAAAGAAATCAGTTAATGTTGTATAGTTCAATGTTTCTCAAACTTTCTTGATGACTTGTATCTGTGCTTCATATTCCAGGGAAGGAGGTACTCATTTTGGGAAACATAGGACAAAGGGTAATAGGATAATCCATGTTAAGTCTCAAATACAGAGAAGTCCTTCTTTAACTAAAGCCTAATAATTTGGAACCTATAATTACAGGAAAGTCTGTGTTGAATCTTCCCCTTCATATTACTCTGCCCCCAACCCACTGTGAAGAAAAAGAGGCAAATAGCAATAAAACAGGCTGAAATAGAGGATATAAAAACATGCAGAATTGTTTTAATTAAAATAAAACCAACAACTATGTTGTCATGGAATTCGTTGGGCTAGAATAATTTAGCCCAGTTTCCCATCTCTGATTCAGATATGGTGTTGTGTTATTGGCCATTGATACACTCAGGAGACCCTGAGGCCCATTAGAATTCTGGATATTCAAAGAAGTCAGCTCTATTAACCAGTCTAGACTTTTTTAGATACAGAAAAACAGCAGAGTTTAGAAAGATTTTCTACATTGGAAGTTGTATCCAAATTTTGCCTAATCTGTAGTTAACTAGAAATTAAAAAATGACCCTATGCCCCCCTTTTTCCAATATTGATCCCATGAAGCTTTCAGAAGTGACCACTAAGTAAGTGGATGGGGCCAGAGCCATGGTGGTAGCTACTTTCAGTCACAGTCCTAAGCTTTTCTGCTAAAAAGGGCAGAAGTATTTGAAAATATATTGGGTGATATGTAAAGTCTGTGGATAGGGAGAAGAAAACCTGTGCTGTTGAAGTTTCTTTGCAAACTCTTATGCATCTACTCAATTGTATTTCTACAGTCTTGACTGTTATTTTCAGGTTTTGCTTCACAAGAATATATAGTTGGTTAAAGTCCTTTTCAAATGCAAAGAATCCTTAGAATATCTATACCTTGAGATGTTAGCCCACTTGTAGAAGCATCAGTTTAGTGGTTCTGAAACTTTACTATTCATAATAATCACTTGGGCGTGATTGCTTAAAACTGCAATTTTCAAGGTATTTCCCCAGTCAAGAATCTGGTTTGGTAGATTTGGGGTATAGCTCAGGAATCTTCTTTTGTAACAACTCTCCAGGTGATTTGGTATAGTGGTCCAAGGATCACAATAAGGTAAAAGGTAACATTAGTTTGTTTCAAATCTCCCTCATCCCCATCCAGGAGGCCTATGTTCCTTACTTCCAATTTGGTTTTAGGTCTCAGCTCTGGAGCTGAGCCATTCATTATTCAGAATCTTCTGAATTCAGCCATTCAGAATCTTCTGGTTCACCAACACTGGCACTGATGCTACAAATTGCCAGCTCCAGCGTTGTTTCTTCCATGGCAAGCTTGCTTCCTCCATTTAACAGTGTAGTACAAAAACTATTTCAAAGCTTCTTAATAGATCTCTAATTTTTGGAATCAAGAGGTCTTCCTCCTCATTTCCCCATGTAATGAATCTTCAAAAGGAGATAAAGTCATAGCATACTTCAACAATATTTTTTGAGAGCATAGTAGATTCAAGGTCAGATACTTTTACTTGTATTTTATGCTTTTAAAGCAGACTTATTAATGAAACCTTTAAGACCTTTATAACTGGAATGATATTTCAAAAGGAGCCATCCTCATGGGTTCAGAATCCAACTTCAGAATAAATATTGAAAGGTTTGTTTTCCTTTAAAAACTCCAACACTATGTTTGGTAATTTCTATGCTATTGCAAAAATCAAATTGAATGCACTTGTACATAAAACATCATTTAATATTCTGGGAAATTTATTTTAAGGAGTAGTTGTCAGTCTTTTGACAAGCTTTAAACTTATTTTTACAAATGTCAAGGTCAGGAATTAAGTTTATCTTATAAGTCTTTCAGTTTTATAGTTAGGGAAGGAACTAGCTAACATTATCCTAGGGTCATGAAAATACTAGTTTAGTGAATCTGCAGACATGAAAATATGCCTCTTGTTGGATATTTTAGTATCTGAACATAAGCTATTGTGTCTCAACGTTGTTATATTATCCTAACATTTTTTAAATCAACGTGTAGGAAATAAATCACCCTGTGGATATCATTTTTGATTATTTAAAATGTGAGACTGGCAGAGCCCAGTGCCCCTGCCTGCTGACTGTTAATGACTCTTACTATGACATAATTTAATAACACTTGTGGAAATGTTTGCTTTTTTTTGTATCTGCATATATTAGAGGTCTGTGAGATTTTTTTTTAACTTATTTATTTGATAAAGAGATCACAAGTAGGCAGAGGCAGGCAGAGAGAGAGGGCGAAGAAGGCTCCCCACTGAGCAGAGAGCCCAGTGTAGGGCTCGATCCCAGGACCCTGAGATCATGACCTGGGCCTAAGGCAGAGGCTTAACCTACTGAGCCACCCAGGCACCCCTTATCTTAATATTTTAATAAATACTGTGGAAAATCCAGATCTTCAGAGGAACATACATGAATATCATTTGTACACTCTGATATCAGAAAATGACTGTTCTTAACAAGATGATAGTGATATCTCAATTTGAACATTAGCCTGGCTGCATCTTGCTCCAGTTCTCCATAATTTCTATTTTTCTAGAAACCACAACTAATTGGAAAAAGGAGAATCCTAGCCTTTTCATTTTAACCTTTCATTGCACAATTGGTGGTCACTGCTTGCATTGTGTCCTCCTAAGAGGCTATGGGGAACTAAATATAGATGTAAGATTTAGATTAAGATCTTTATTTTTTGTAATAAGGAAAACCATGTTTATTGCATTCTAAATCCATATTCTTGATAGTAATCCTCTCCCTTTTGTTCATTTGTATGCGTGTACACAAGTATTGTTATCAGTCACTAAAATGCTCTTAGTTTGATTATTTCATCTTCTTCAATTTAATTGAAATACTAGCAAAATAGATTACTCATACTCATACGGCAAGCTTCCTGGTTTTACTGATTAGCCTGGGAATATTTTGTAGAAAATATTGAGGTTCTGATTGCATCTTCTCTTCTATCAAGTATGTACCTAATATATTTTGCACTAAAAAGTGAACTTTGTAAAAACAACATGTATTGAGTACCAGGTTCTGTGTTAAGTATTTTCACATATATTCTCTCACTTTTAGTTATCAATGACTCTACTAATGCTCCATTTTATAGGGGGTGTTTAATACACATCCATCCATCCATTCATTCATTCAATTGTTCTTTTTGTAAATTTTATTTATTTGACACACAAAGAGCGAGATCACAAGCAGGCAGAAAGGCAGACAGAGAGAGAGAAGGAAGCAAGATCCCTGCTGAGCAGAGAGCCCGATGCAGGCCTCGATCCCAGGACCCTGGGATCATGACCTGAGCCGAAGGCAGAGGCTTTAACCCACTGAGCCACCCAAGCGCCCCTCAATTGTTCTTTTTTTTTTTAAGATTTTATTTTTATTTATTTGACAGAGAGAGATCACAGTAGACAGAGAGGCAGGCAGAGAGAGAGGAAGGGAAGCAGGCCCCCTGCTGAGCAGAGAGCCCGATGTGGGACTTGATCCCAGGACCCTGAAGTAATGTAGTCATATTGAGAACCAACTATACACAGGTTACTCTACCATGCTCTAGGATGGGGATTGTATTGGTGAAACTAAAAAGACATAAAGGAAATGAAAGGTTCAAGCAGAAGGTTATAAGTCAATTAATCAAAAAGTACAGGTGCACTTAAATGCACCAGGTATGAGTGTTGTGGAGTGTTTATATAAACCTTCATTTAAAGCTAATACATGATTTTACATTTCCCGTCAGTTTCTACCTTCTCACCTATCTCCACCTATATCATCTACCTCCAGTGCTCTACAAATTTGTGATTTCTTATAGTAGATTTTTAAAATATAGAATAAGTGGTCCATGAAAAGCCCACATGGAGACCTTTGTGAGGTGAAAATAGGACTTTGTATTTGGGCCATTTTTATGACAGGAAAGGATGGTCTTTGCGTTTTGTTTTAGTGTTGGATGGATGTTTTCTCTATCACAAACCTGAGAGTTTGTGATTGGAAGTTAGAAGTCTGCAAAGTGAAACCCAACTGGGTTGCCAAGAGGCAGGCAGCTGTGGAGGAAAGCTCAGGCAATTACGGGTTTGCAAGAAGAATAAAAGGTTTCCCTAGTGGTTCACGATTATATAATCAAATCTGTGTCTGTCAGTTGCTAGAGCAAGATCATGGAGTTTACCTATAATTACATAATCTGAAACTGAGGACATGTAAAACCCTTTAAAAGGAATACTTGGGAGAATGAGCTTGGTACTATATGGACTTGGAAATTGCTTTTCATAAGTTATCTCCAAATAATCAAATCTAGGGAGGAGAGGAATGAAGCAGGAAGTGATAGGTATTTCACTAAAGAAGAAAGTAGGCATTTCTACTTTATTGTTTCTTCCTTGGAATAATGATGATAATAATAGTAATTTTAAAAAAATCTAGCAAGAAATCTTCCCTCCACCACTTGCAAGTGAGAAATCAATAGGTAATATTTCCTAACATCTCCACTTTTGTTCAAACTCTCAAATGTAACCACTTCTCGCCTCCTATCTTCTCTCTTCCTCAAACAGATTTTATTCAGCTAACTCTTATTTGGGTTGATGCTGATTTTTGTTCCTTCTCTGGGTTTTGCTACCTATGCAAAATAGATGTGAGAAAGGCACCATAGATTAGATGGTACCTGGCCTGTTTCTTATCTGTTCAGAAGATGCATTGGACAGACACATATTATCCTATAACTTATATCATTGGCTGTTCTGCACCAATGAAATCGTTATTAATAACATATAGAACTCACTCTCTCAATCTAAACAAAAACTTTTATGGTAGCTATATTTGGCAAAACATTGCTGACATAAATTTTATGTGGGGATAAAAATATGCTTGGAGGGGTGTAAATTTTATATGGATGTATAGATTTCAGAATTCAAACTTGACAAATTGATGGTATGGCCAGGGAGAGCTGAATTTTCTTTTTTAAAAGGTGATAAAAACAACCCAAGGGCTGTAGACTGAGATAAAAATAAATGCACTACATAATGTATTTGGTTTAATTTATGATGTCTTTCCCATGGCTGTTCTTCACAGACTGGAAGGAAGCAGGGCTATAATGCCCCTAGCCCTCCTTTCAGCCAGCAAAGGTGCTGTTGATCCCTTACCAAAAAAGACTCTTCCCCTCAGGTGAGTATAAGAGATGTAGTGGAAGCCATGAGGTATTGCCTAGATCCTCCAAGTAAGGACACACTGCTCTGCTAAGGCAGTGAGGTTAGCAGACAACTTCCAGCTTGGGATGCTCTCCTCACCCCAAGTCACACTCCTTCCCAGATCATCCATATCCTATGATGGATTTGGGAGTACAAAGGCCTGTCATCTTGGTCCAACTTGAAACAACTCTGAAGGGACAGTCTAGCTCCAAAGGCTGCAGAATTCCCTGTGGAGCTAGCCTAGTCTGTCCTTGAGCCTGCCTTGCAACTCAGTGCCTGCCTACTCTTTCAGTTTCCTTTCTTTTATAAGTGTTGATACCACAGGCACTTGTTAAAGAACATCCTGGTTGCTAAACTGTCAGTGTCTGCTTCCCTGGAAACACAACCTGTGACCAGTGCCACATTATGATTTTTGTGGGCCCTTTTGCCTTCATGGGCCTCTTCTTCCGTAAGAAATATTAAAAAGTAGATACTATGACTATATTGGTATAAAATAAATATATTAATATTAAATGTTAAAACTTTTTTCTTCTACCTAAAAGTTCATGTTTTCTTTTTAATTGTGAAAGAATGTAATGCAGTTTTTTGGACCTCAGGCACTGTGCCTATTGTACCTAACGGAGAAGTCCACCACGTCTGTGACAGGAGGCAATTGTGTATTAAGCACATTACAAGATTATGAAGTCTGGGAAGACTGTTTTTGTTGCTCTTTCTTCCAACCTCAGATCATCAGGCCCTTCAAATACCTCCCATTTTCTAGGGAAACAAACCAGCAGCTAGCCCTCTTTTCAGAAAAGATCATGTGTAGTAAGATGTAAATGATTAATAACGCTGATTAATTATTTTTTCTCTATAGGATGGTAATGGTGGAGGCTTGCTTTATATGACAGAACAGTTTTTGTTACTGATTGTGTCATTTCCTTTCTACTCCCCACCTTCTTTCTATGTTCACATTTGCTGTTCTGTTAATGTTTCTCAAAGGAACATAGATGGAAACTCACACCTGGGAGAGACTCAGATGGCTCATCTTCATAACATTATCTATGTGTATATGGGGCAGAAAACAGTTGAAATAGGAGTAAGGGGGGTGTAGAAAGTAAATTAGTTGTCTGCTTCCTCCCATTTCCTTGAAACCTTTATTCCAGGTTGATCAGCTATCTTCTCTTTTGGTTTGCTTGGGCACTAGAAGGTTTTTTGTTTGTTTTTAACAATCTAGAAAATACATATTTTTGAATGCCTGCTGTATACCAAACATTGCTTTGGGGTGCTTTATTTACTTGATCTCAATTAGAGATAGTATGGTATCCTAGCTCAGCCTGATCTTGGATAAATGATCTGACTGTATGCTGAATCAGTGGTCCACATGATTTCACAATGCATTAAATAAAGTGTATAGCAGGAAGGAGACCCAAGTGCTTAGGTGACTAGAGTCAGAGATAAAGAAGGGTTAATGGTGAGGACATTATGCCTAGAAATGCAATAGAGCACTGTAGCAAAGAGCGTGGGCTCTGGAGTCAATTTGCCTGGATTTGAATGCTGGCTTCATCATTTACTTGCTGAGCAACCTTGGGCAAATTACTTAAAATTTCTATGCCTCTGTTGCCTTACATGTAAAATGAGGATGGTAATGATAAGTACTAGCTTCATTAAGTTGTAGAAAGGATTAAAAGTACCAATATATATATAAAACATTTAAAAGAGCGTCCAACATATAGGTGCCTCAAAATGTGGTAACTAATGTTATTATAGTATCTATTACTTTTACTGATATTATAGACTGGATTTCTTCACCCCTGGGGCCCTAAAGAGTATTGACAGAGGCTGAAGGGGTTGTTTTTACTTTGTTTTTTTTTTTTTTTTTTCCCCAATTTATTTATTTTCAGAAAAACAGTATTCATTATTTTTTCACCACACCCAGTGCTCCATGCAAGCTGTGCCCTCTATAATACCCACCACCTGGTACCCCAACCTCCCACCCCCCTGCCACTTCAAACCCCTCAGACTGTTTTTCAGAGTCCATAGTCTCTCATGGTTCACCTCCCCTTCCAATTTACCCAAATTCCCTACTCCTCTCTAACGCCCCTTGTCCTCCATGCTATTGGTTATGCTCCACAAATGAAGGGGTTGTTTTTAGAAGGTTCTTTGTGATACTGAGTACCAGTAGCACTGTTCTGGGCTCAGGTGACAAAATATAATACACAGCTGGGGAGAAGAGTTTTGGTGCCAGCAGGTGCCATTTGGTATCTTAGGGGTTTTGCAGCTTCATGTGCATTTAGTCTCATAAGCAGGCAAACTGTATTTTTTAAAGATTTATTTATTTATTAGAAAGACAGTGTGTGTGGGGATGGCAGAGGGAAAGAATGTCAAGTAGACTCCCCGCTGAGCATGGATCTTATGACCATGATCACAACCTGAGCTGAAATCAATAATCAGACACTCAACTGACTGAGCCACCCAGGCATCCCAGGCAAGCTGCACACTTATCTGGAATGTGCCTCAATGAGTTCAGGAGATAGAGGCAGAAGTGACTCCTAAGCAGTGACAACAAATTGTCAGGACAAAATCAAGTTGTTTTGGCTTGCCAGGCTCCTTCCAGCACTCCGTGCTCTGTTTACATGACCCAATGTAATTAGACCCAGACTCTTGGGTGGGGAAAGAAAGGGCAGCAGTCATCAACTGCTCAGAAACTGCTTGCAGATGAATCGGATACTTGGCTGCATGGCCCTTCACTTATTGGGTATCAGACCCTGTGTGAACAGTACTGTGGCTCTCCTCTAGTGAGTCACTATTTGGAGGAAAATGTTTTCTGGAAATCCTTTACTGTTGAGACCTTGTCAGAAGCACACTTATTAGGCAGATAATGGGAAATGAAGAGAGCTCAGAGGGAGGAAATTTTAGGGGCCAGTGTTAATTTCAAACATGAGTCTTTGCCAAAATGAAATAATTACTATATCTAGATAAAATGGACTAAGTTGGAATAAGCAAATGTTCTTGGCAGGAAGTCCATCACAGGCTGTACAATTCAACTTATGGGCAGCTACCGACAGCTTTAAAATATTTTTTGGCTTATTGTGATGTTAAATTATTGAATCCCGTTTTGTTAAACATTTAACAATCCAAAAATACCAACATGTGGTTCACCAATTTATTTGTCTTATTCTTAACTAGTCCTTCTTTGTCAACTGTATTTTCCAGAATCATCATTACTAAATCTCTTAGAAATTGGGGAGATAGGCTTCTTTCCTATGATCCACTATTAGGGATTTAACTTGCCTATTTTCTTTTTCTTTTTCTTTTTTTTTTAGATTTTTTAATTTATTTACTTGACAGACAGAGATCACAAGTTGGCAGAGAGGCAGGCAGAGAGAGATGTGGAAGCAGGCTCCCTGCTGAGCAGAGAGCCTAATGTAGATCTCGATCCCAGACCCCGAGATCATGACTTGAGCTGAAGGCAGAGGCTTAACCCCTGAGCCACTCAGGTGCCCCTAACTTGCCTAATTTCAATAAGACTGCCATCTTGATAGGAACCTTAAAGGAGTTTACAAACAACAGTTAACATGTTTCAGTTTCTTTTATTCTACAAACAAACAAAATCTCTTCCTTCTTTTCTGTAGTCCCATTCCTTCTTGTTTTTTGTTCTCATCCTAATTCCTTAAATAGTTCATATTCCTTGTCTCCATTTTTACACATCTAGTCCCTCTTCAGTCCACTATAACCTGACTTCTGCTGTCATTATCTATGAAAACTACTGTTGCCAATGTCAACACCCTCACTGGGCAGTGATGTCCACCTATCACCTATGTGCTTATGTTTCCCAGATCTATATTTAGTCCCAACATCTCCCTAAAATGTCAGGATTACATATTCAGTGGTCTGCCAGCATCTCCAGCTGGGTGTCTCACAGGCAATTCAAATTCTTTATGTCCAAAATGGAAGTCATCATTTCCCTGCTAAATCCATTCCTCCTTTTGATGTCTCTATTTCTTTATCCAATTGAAAAGTCATATTTTTTCTTTATTTCACCATGCATCTAATAAATCACTATATCCATGAGACTTTCTCTCTTAAATATTCTTTCTATTTTTTCTTTCTACTCCATCCCTACTATGCTCTCTATTTTATTTAATACTGCTACCTGTGAGATCCTTCTATTATGAAATATGATGTTGTTACTTTTATGGTTAAAACTATGCAAAACCTTCCCATTGCCTACTGAATAAAACTCAACCTATCTAATATGGCATTTAAGGCCCTCCCAGATCTTATCCTGACTACTTTTCCGGGATTACTGGGGAATATTCTTCATTTCTTCTCTATACCTTGCCAGCTTTTGCTTTTAAACTTTGCATATACTGTCTACTTTTTCTAGAATGCCTTCATCTCCCTGTACCGTCCTGGCCTGTATAATTTGCCATATATTTAAGATTCAGCGTGGATCTGTCTTCTTTAGGAAATAGTCCCTGTCTGCCCTCTGCATTCCCAGAGTAGGTTGATACCTTTTGTGATTCCATCGTATTGTAATTGTGCACACAGCTCCCATTTTGCCTCCTCTACTTAATTGTTATTCTTTGGCTATATCTCTGCTCCTTCTGTTAGACTGTGATCTCATCCCTAAGATTAGGGATTAGGACTAATCTTAGGGATTAGGACTGTCCTGCTTACAGCTCTATCCTCAGCATCCAGTGTCATCCCTAGCATCTAAAAAGAAATGCACTAAGTGCTCAATTACAAATGAATGATGACAATAAACACATAATTTTATAACATTGTTCTGTTTATAAAATTATTTGCTACAATTTGAGGGTTTTGAAGTGGAGGGGGGTGGGAGGTTGGGGTACCAGGTGGTGGGTATTATAGAGGGCACAGATTGCATGGAGCACTGGGTGTGGTGCAAAAATAATGAATACTGTTATGCTGAAAATAAATAAAAAAATAAAATTATTTGCTACATAATTGTCTTATTTGAATTGACAAAGTCAGATTGAGGAAAAACAGCTATCCAAAAGGGAGGCAATGCAGCAGATGGAGTAAGAGTTTAGGCTGTGCAGTGATACAGACCTAGCTTGAGTCCTGATTCCAGCACTCACTAGGTGTATGCCTTTGTCCTAAGTCACTTAACCTTTCAAAGTGTTGTTTTCCTCATCCACAAAGTTGGAATAACTATAGTTCTTGCCTCGTAGGGTTGTTATGAGGATTATATGAGACAGATAATTTATGTAAAAACACAGTGGTTCTTCGCACATAGTAAATGCCCAGTATTATTATTAACATTATTGCTATAATAATTATTCTTTTTAATTTTTTATTTATGAGAGAGAGAGAGAGTGAGTTCACATGAGAATACAAGCAAGGGGGAGGGGCAGAGAGAGAGGAAGAAGAAAACTTCCTGATGAGCAGAGAGACCCATGTGGGACTCCTGATGAGCAGAGAGACCCACGTGGGACTCGATAACAGAACCCTGGGAACATGACCTGAGCTAAAGGCAGATGCTTAACCTACTGAACCACCCAGGCACTCTATAATAATTATTCTTATCCCTCATATTTTTCCCTATCTGGCTTTTTCCTCTTGACATTTGGACTAGATCATCAGATACTATGTACAGTACTTAGAATAGTTACTATCAGATAGTAAACATTCAAAAAGTATACCTATTATAATTATCCTAAAGCAATACTGTCTTCTATATGTGCTGGTTTACACTTGGGACAGAAGAAAAGTTGCTTTGGATTTTGAAGATATTTCTCTTTTGCCTTAGGCTGGGATAAAGTAATCAGTTATCTTGTTCATGTCAACAGAATCCAAACTATGACTTACTCCAAATCATTGTCAAGTGTTAAGAAAGAAACATTTTCTCAAAGGATTAAGACATGATGGCACCCTAAAAATTCAATGCAAAATTGTCTTTATTTTTCTGGAGAAGTTTTTAAAAATCAATTTATTCCTACCTTCTCCTTCCTTCCTTATTTATTTATTTACCAAATAGTTATTGAATACTTACCATAGGTCAGGCATTCTGCTGAGAATTGCCATCAGGGAGCTTAGAGTTTACAGCGCAGACTTACTAAGTTAGAGTCTTTGGGTATGGACCCCAGATTTGAGAACTAGTCTATACGGAGATTTATAGTCCCAGGAAATAAGGTAGTTTAAATCATAGGTTTACAATGAACATTTAATATAGCCTTGAAAGCCTCATGTAAATTGATTATCCTTCCCTACTGATTGATGCTGACATTTCATAATTTTTAAATTTTTTAATAAACATTTAATATATTATTAGCCCCAGGAGCACAGGTCTGTGAATTGCCAGGTTTACACACTTCACAGCACTCACCATAGCACATACCCTCTCCAATGTCCATAACTGCACCCCTACCCCTCTCCCCCCCAGCAACCCTCAGTTTGTTTTGTGAGATTAAGAGTCTCTTATGGTTTGTCTCCCTCCTGATCCCATCTTGTTTCATTTATTCTTTTCCTACCCCCCAAACCCCCCACATTGCATCTCTACTTCCTCATATCAGGGAGATCATATGATAGTTGTCTTTCTCTGATTGACTTATTTCTGATGCTGACATTTCAGAGCTACTTTGTCTTCATTTCTGATTGCTCTTCAGTGGACAGAATTTTTCTTCTTTTTTCTTAAAAAAAGAATTGACTGTGAATCAAAGTCCATCAAGAGTATTTAAAATGTCAAAGAACAGGATTCTTGGGTGGCTTAGGTAAGCATCTGGCTCTTGGTTTTGGCTTAGGTCATGATTTTGGGTCCTAGGGTGGAGCCCTGCATTGGACTTTACACTCAGTGGGGAGCCTGCATGATGATTCTCTCTCCCTCTCCCCTTCCTCCTCTAAAATAAATAAATAAATCTTTTAAAAAACATCAAAGAACATGTTGGGGAAAAGCAATAGATGAGGAAATCCTGTTTGGCCATACATTTGGGAACACGTTATGGACTTCCCCAACTGTTGTAATCACAGTCTACCTCCTCACTGGTTTTATTTCTTTTTTTTACTTGAATTACTGGGTACATGGTATAATCCATGTTTACCAAGTTGAATGGTAGATAATGCCCTTGGTTCAGAGATGACTCTATTGTTTTTGTTGTTTTAGCAAAATCCTCAGGGAAAAAAACCTTCCTGACCCCTTGGCCTCTTAAGGATAGGAAACTCAGACCTAATTATCTAAAATGTGAGTTACCCTGCCAACCCTTAATACTATAGCTAGTGGTCTGTCTTCCTGATGACACTGTATTACTGTGTAAGTTGCGGTTCTTGGCTATAAGGAACACAAACACATTCAGGCTACATTAAACTAAAGGAGATATTTGTGAAGGACAGCAGACATTCACGTAATTGAAGGAAGGCTAGGAAACCAAGTTTGCAAAGAGCAAAACCTGAAGAAGCTCCAGTGAATGTAGTAACACTGTGTCATAGCAGGAATCACTTAGGGCACTGCTGCTGCCGCCACTACTTTTGTCACAATTGTTACCTTCTTTTTCCTTGTTTCTTTTATGAAAAATACAATTCCTAATAGGATATCTGATTGGCTGAATTTGTACATGACTTCTTCCTGGCTGTATCGGAGGGCTGGTAGAGTAAGGATCAGGATCCCTGGGTATTCATGGTGAGAGGTAGGGAGTAGGAGGTGAAGCTAACAATTACTCTTTTGCTGAGCCTACCCATAGTGGGGGAGAGATGTTTTCTCCCAAACTGGGATACTAGTAGGATAAGATAGAGATTCTGGACAGCTTCTCTTCTGAACCCACTCTAATCAGGCTTTTATACCCATCTATTTACTGAAATGATTTATCATGGTCACTGATTAAAAATAAATTGCCACACTCAGTGGTTAATTCTCAGTCTTCATCTTATTTGCCTTTTTAGCAGTATTTCTCATAGTTGATCATTCCTTCCTCCATTGAACAGTTTATTCACCTGATGTCCAAGGTATATATATTTCCTCTTTAGTCATTCATTAACAATCTATTTTGCTGATTCTTCTTTATCTCTGTGTTTTATAATTGCTAGAGTGTTCTAGTCCCCATTCCTTGGAACTCTTCTTCATCTTTTCTTTCTTTTTTTCTCTTTCTTTCTTTATTTTTTAAAAGATTTTATTTATTTATTTGACAGATAGAGATCACAGGTAGGCAGAGAAGCAGGCAAAGAGAGAGAGAGAGGAGGAAGCAGGCTTCCCACTGAGCAGAGAGCCTGATGCGGGGCTCAATCCCAGGACCCTGGGATCATGACCTGAGCCGAAGGCAGAGGCTTTAACCCATTGAGCCACCCAAGTGCCCCATTCTTCTTCTTCATCTATTCTTATTCCCTTGATGATCTCATCTACTTTCATGGTTTTAACCACCATCTTTTTTTTTTTTAAAGATTTTATTTATTTATTTGACAGAGAGAGATCACAAGCAGGCAGAGAGGCAGGCAGAGAGAGAGAGAGAGAAGGAAGCAGGCTCCCGGCTGAGCAGAGAGCCCAATGTGGGGCCCGATCCCAGGACCCCAGGATCATGACCTGAGCCGAAGGCAGCACCTTAACCCACTGAGCCACCCAGGTGCCCCTTAACCACCATCTTTACCCATAAATTTTTATCTTTAGCTTAGAGTCGTCCCTGAAGGCCGTAATCAGATTAGCTAACTCCCTGGTATTAATTTTCACTTGGATTTCTTAAGAGAATCTTCAATTTAAAATATCCAAATATAACTCTTGATCCTGCTCCAAACTTTTCCCTCTTTCCCACTTGAGTAATTACAGATCCCATTAGAAATCTTTTTTTAATTGGGTTATGTTAATCACTATAAAATACATCATTAGTTTTTGATGTAGTGTTCCAAGATTCATTGTTTACATTTAACACGCAGTCCTCTGTGCAATATGTGCCCTCCTTAATACCCACCACCGCTCACCCATCCCCACCCCCCTAACCTCTAAAACCCTCAGTTTGTGTCTCAGAGTCCACAGTCTCTCATGGTTCATCTCCCCCTCCAATTTACTCCCCTTCACTTTTCCTTTCCTTCTCCTAATGTCCTCTGTGTTATTCCTTGTGTTCCACAAGTAAGTGAAACCATATGATAATTGACTATTTCTGCTTGACTTACTTCACTCAGCATAATTTCCTCCAGTCCTGTCCATGTTGATATAGAAGTTGGGTATTCATCCTTTCTGATGGCTGAGTAATATTCCATTGTATATATGGACCACATCTTCGTTATCCATTTGTCTGTTGCAGGGCATCTCAGCTCTTTCCACAATTTGGCTATAATGGACATTGCTGCTATGATTGGGGTAGAGGAGGAACCCCCGACAGAGGAAAAAATTAGAATTCTTATTTTTACTATGTTTAAAATATATACAGAATATGACCATTTCTCACCACATTTACTGCTATCATTTTCATCCAGAGCACAATCTATACTCACCTGGATTATTGTAAGAGCCTATTAATTGGTTTTTCTGCTTCCACCCTTCTGTATGACCTATTTGCCTTACAGCCATCAGCATGACCTTCTTAGAACATAAACCAAGTCATAGTAACCTTAGGGTTAAAATCTTTCAGTAGCTGAGTTATTTGACCCAGGATTCTCATGTAACACTGACTGGGAAGTTTTAACCAAGTTATGGTATAGAATACTTGCTGCTTAACAAATATGTTGCTTAGTAAATGGACAAAACTTCTTAACAAATAGACTAGGCTCCAGTAAGGCTGATCTAATTCTTTGTGACATTGATCAGAGAAGGTAAAAAATATACAAGGATATTAAAAAATAGCCTTTCTCGAGAAATTAAGGAGTCAATCCCATTTACAATTGCGCCCAAAACTATAAGATACCTAGGAATAAACCTAACCAAAGAGGCCAAGAATCTATACTCAGAAAACTATCAAGTACTCATGAAAGAAATTGAGGAAGACACAAAGAAATGGAAAAATGTTCCATGCTCCTGGATTGGAAGAATAAATATTGTGAAAATGTATATGCTACCTAAAGCAATCTACACATTTAATACAATTCCTATCAAAATGCCATCCATTTTTTCCAAATAAATGGAACAAATAATCCTAAAATTTATATGGAACCAGAAAAGACCTTGAATAGCCAAAGGAATATTGAAAAAGAAAGCCAATGTTGGTGGCATCACAATTCCAGACTTCAAGCTCTATTACAAAGCTGTCATCATCAAGACAGTATGGTACTGGCACAAAAACAGCCACATAGATCAATGCAACAGAATAGAGAGCCCAGAAATAGACCCTCAACTCTATGGTCAACTATCTTCAACAAAGCAAGAATGGCCAGTGGAAAAAAAGACAGCCTCTTTAACAAATGGTGTTGGAAAAATTGGGCAGCCACATGCAGAAAAATGAAACTGAACCATTTCCTTACACCACACATGAAAATAGACTCAAAAGGGGTGAACGACCTCAATGTGAGAAAGGAATCGCTCAAAATCCTTGAGGAGAACACAGGCAGCAACCTCTTCGACCTCAGCTGCAGCAGCATCTTCCTAGGAGCATCACCAAGGCAAGGGAAGCAAGGGCAAAAACGACTACTGGGATTTTATCAAGATCAAAAGCTTTTGCACAGCAAAGGAAACAGTTAACAAGACCAAAAGACCAGAATGGGAGAAGATATTTGCAAACGACAGATAGCGAAAATAAACTTCTGGGACTTCATCAAAATCAAAAGCTTCTGCACAGCAAACGAAACAGTCAAAAAAACAAAGAGGCAATCCACGGAATGGGAGAAGATATTTGCAAATGACAGTACAGACAAAAGGTTGATATCCAGGATCTATAATGAACTCCTCAAACTCAACCCACACGAAACAGACAAACACGTCAAAAAATGGGCAGAAGATATGTACAGACACTTCTCCAATCAAGAAATACAAATGGCTATCAGACACATGAAAAAATGCTCATCATCATTAGCCCTCAGGGAGCTTCAAATTAAAACCACATTGAGATATCACCTTACACCAGTTAGAATGGCCAAAATTAACACAACAGGAAACAACATGTGTTGGAGAGGATGTGGAGAAAGGGGAACCCTCTTCCACTGTTGGTGGGAATGCAAGTTGGTGCAGCCTCTTTGGAGAAGAGTGTGGAGATTCCTCAAGAAATTAAAAATAGAGCTTCCCTACGACCCTGCAATTGCACTCCTGGGTATTTACCCCAAAGATACAGATGTCGTGAAAAGAAGGGCCATCTGTACCCCAATGTTTATAGCAGCAATGGCCACAGTCGCCAAACTATGGAAAGAACCAAGATGCCCTTCAACGGATGAATGGATAAGGAAGATGTGGTCCATATACACTATGGAGTATTATGCCTCCATCAGAAAGGACGAATATCCAACTTTTGTAGCAACATGGACGGGACTGGAAGAGATTATGCTGAGTGAAATCAGTCAAGCAGAGAGAGTCAATTATCATATGGTTTCACTCATTTGTGGAGCATAACCAATAGCATGGAGGACAAGGGGCGTTAGAGAGGAGTAGGGAATTTGGGTAAATTGGAAGGGGAGGTGAACCATGAGAGACTATGGACTCTGAAAAACAGTCTGAGGGGTTTGAAGTGGCGGGGGGGTGGGAGGTTGGGGTACCAGGTGGTGGGTATTATAGAGGGCACAGCTTGCATGGAGCACTGGGTGTGGTGAAAAAATAATGAATACTGTTTTTCTGAAAATAAATAAATTGGGAAAAAAAAGGCTAGTGTCCAAAATCTATAAAAAACTTATCCAACTCAACACCCAAAGAACAGATAATCCAATCAAGAAATGGGCAGAAGACAGGAACAGACATTTCTGCAAAGAAGACATCCAGATGGCCAACAGACACATGAGAAAGTGCTCCATATCACTCGGCATCGGGGAAATACAAGTCAAAACCACAATGAGATATCACCTCACACCAGTCAGAATGGCTAAAATCAACAAGTCAAGAAATGACAGATGCTGGCGAGGATGCGGAGAAAGGGGAACCCTCCTACACTGTTGGTGGGAATGCAAGCTGGTGCAACCACTCTGGAAAACAGCATGGAGGTTCCTCAAAATGTTGAAAATAGAACTACCCTATGACCCAGAAATTGCACTACTGGGATACAAACATAGTGATCGAAAGGGGCACTACGTGCACCCGAATGTTTATAGCAGCAATGTCTACAATAGCCAAACTATGGAAAGAACCTAGATGTCCATCAACAGATGAATGGATAAAGAAGGTGTAGTATATATACACAATGGAATACTATGCAGCCATCAAAAGAAATGAAATCTTGCCATTTATGATGATGTGGATGGAACTAGAGGGTATCACGCTTAGCAAAATAAGTCAAGCGGAGAAAGACAACTATCATATGATCTCCCTGATATGGGGAAGTGGAGATGCAACATAGAGGGTTAAGGAGGTAGGAGAAGTATAAATGAAACAAGATGGGATTGGGAGGGAGACAAACCATAAGTGACTCTTAATCTCACAAAACAAACTGAGGGTTGCTGGGGGGAGGGGCGTAGAGAGAGGATGATGGGGTTATGGACATTGGAGAGGGTATGTGCTATGGTGAGTGCTGTGAAGTGTGTAAACATGGTGGTTCACAGACCTCTGCCCCTGGGGATAAAAATATATGTTTATAAAAATTAAAAAAAATAAAATAGCCTTTCTCGTATATGACTTGGGGAAGTGAAATGTGTTATGCGCCAGAGACCAAGAAGTTGAGGAGAAAATGACTTCAGTAGAAATGTAAGTTATAGAAACTGCATAAGCGGGATCACTACCAGTTAATTAGAGAATTCTGAGAATGCAGAGTTTATGTCTTCATTTACTCTGGTTCATTTCATTCTTGAAGTAGAATATGTTGCTGTGGAAAGATTCACAGAGGTCATGGATATCCAGATGAATAACTAGAAGTGATCTGACTGAAAATTTGCTAAATTTAGTGCACTGACAAGGACTATTTGGGGCCTTTATGTTCTGAGTTTGCACGTGTATAAGAAAATAATAGGGTTAAAGATAAGTTATGCAGGTCAACAAAGTTGCCACAGATATCGGCTGAATCTGAAAGGAACATGAAATAAATGGAATTCCTAATGAAAATGGTTAATGAAATGCCTAATATGAGAACTGAGTTTGTATTTAGAAGATGTCCCATTATTGGGTGGCAAGCACATAGGCAGAAATGTAGATAATGATCCATATGTCCAGTATCTTGAGAAAAGGAATGTGTGCAAATGTGAATGAGTGAGCAGACAGGACATATAGAAACAGTGGTTATTGGAACAAATGATTTCAACAGATTAGGAAATTAAGTATACAGCTGAAAAGGGAAAAAAATTGAATAGATCATTTGTGACATAATCCTGAGACTTTAATCAGGATATTACCTAGCTGGTGTGTTAGCATTAGAAGAGAAAGCTGGGAATTGCTTTTTCTTCTTTTTGATTTATAATGCAACCTAAATTAATTTCTGAATAAACTCACTAAAGAGGCAAGCTTGATAAGATTAATATTGAGGTCATTATTTACTGACATCAGAAAAAATATTGCTAATTGTTTTCTCTTATGGTATCAGTAGGAGAGAAGAACCTTGTAGATGATTAGCTTTCAATAAAGGGAAGGCCACTGGAATTAAAATGACAGTTTCATTTTTTGTCTTAGCAATGAAACAAAGACCAAGTAGAAGGAGAGGACTGCACATGTCTGCAGTGCATAAAGAGGGAAACAGAATAATTTAATACTGATAATAGTACTGATTAGTACAACTCAATCCAGTAAATATTTATTGGGCATCTACTATGTGATAGGCATCATGTAGAGGCACTAGGGGTTTAAAAAAATGACACAGCTCCTGCCTCAAGCTGTTTGCAATTATCCTAATGATAGGGATAATAGTAAAATCTGTGGAGTGCATGTATGACAAGAGGAGTGCAAGTTACCACTGTTGTGTGAGCCAAAAGCAGGGTGTAGCTGGAACAGAAGACGGGTTTCTCCCCACTGATTTTAGCTTGGAGCCTGTGGGGGCTGACAGGGAAGAGAATAAGGAGGAAGCATTTCACAGTGGTGTGCACATTGACTGGGTAGCCATGATGGCACAGATGTCCTGTGAGAATGTGTAGGAAGGTTGCTGTTTGTCAGTTGCCCAGGGGACTCACTACTCCTCCTGACCCTGAAACCGAGAAATCTGGAAGGGCTAGCGTTTCAGTAGGTATTGGGATTCTCGTGTTTTTAATTGGGCCTCCCTCTTGCTTATCATCATGCTCAAGGATTGCCTGATTGCTAGCTTATTTCCCAAGGGGCCTTTGTGAAGCCTGTTGGCTTTTACTATCTATCTATCTATCTATCTATCTATTTATTAGTGCTATTGTGTCCTCAGGCTGATGGTTCTATAAACACTTGGCGTATAAACTTTACCCTGTATAACAGAAATGCAAAAAGTACAAATACTTCAGAAGCCGTAACCTGCAAATTACTGCATGGTTATTTAAAATCATTTATATCTATGTATTATGGCAGGATTCCTAGCCAGTTGGTGAATGGACCAGCTAGTCATTGTGCTTACTCATGGGTGCTTTCATTATGTATTGTGTTATAGTCACTGTAGGACTGGCCAGGTTAGCTTTTTGCTATGGGGTAAGTAGAAGATGATAAATCAAGGGAAATAAGGTAAAGAAAACCTGAAGGAAAGAAGAATAGGCTAGGGCAAACTGGCCTAGAAAGAATAAATAAAATAAAAGAATATCAAAATTAGGAGCAAGTAAAAAGGGAGGAAGGATAGTAGGGTGGCAGTGTGTTTGGAGACATAATCATTTTAAATAGGTAGCAGAGTCTTGGGTTAAGAAAATAAATACAGGGAGACAATCTGAGGGTTTTGAAAGGGAGGGGGGTGGGAATTTGGGGGAGTCTGGTGGTGGGTTTTATGGAGGGCACGTATTGCATGGAGCACTGGGTGTGGTGCATAAACAAAGATAACCAAAGAAATCTGTTACACTTAAAAGAAATTAAATACAAATTTTTAAAAAGAAAATAAATACAGGGAGAAAAGAAGAGAGAGGAGAAAGCTTCGGAGCTACTATGGGAATAAAGGATATAGAGGATGTTTGATTACCTTGGAGTCCACAGACTAAGGCTATAAGGTTGATGTGAAATTACTAGGTTTCTTTAAGAACCAAGGACAGGGGGCGCCTGGGTGGCTCAGTGGGTTAGGCCGCTGCCTTCAGCTCAGGTCATGATCTCGGGGTCCTGGGATCGAGTCCCGCATCGGGCTCTCTGCTCGGCGGGGAGCCTGCTTCCTCCTCCTTCTCTCTCTGCCTGCCTCTCTGCCTACTTGTGATCTCTCTCTGTCAGGTAAATAAATAAAAAATCTTAAAAAAAAAAAAAAGAACCAAGGACAGGATTATAGGGCTTACATACAAACTCTCGAACAGCTCCAGGGATATTCTGATTCAATTTACCTATAATATGATTCTTGGATGACAGCTTTTATTCATTTGGGATATTATTCAAGTTCTCAAAAACCCTAATATAATGGACAATATTCCTTGATTGTGGCAAGAAATATGTGTCTAGTTCCCCAGGCAGCAGTCACCCCATTCTGCATGGCAGTTCACAGGAGTTAAGAGAGTATATTGTAAATTGCACTTTTGAACCTGGCCTCTCAGTGCCCATCCAGGCAGGCAGGCCAGGCTGAAGTGAACATGGGTTCAGCACAGGCAAATACTGATAAAAAAAAAAATAACATGTGCAAGTCTTCTCTGTCAATAACAAAGCTCATCTTTTTGTGCCAGCAAGGTACTGCAAAGAGCCCACATTTCAAATTCAGTTAATCTCAAAATAATTCAAAAATCAAAGAGCTTATTCAACTATCAAGATATACCAGATTGACTCACTGTGTATTATTCATACAAGAGACTGTGTTTGTGGGGAGGGTAAGGGAAGAATCCAATATTAGAATCAGTCAAAGCAGCACTAGTTTTTGTTCAATTTAAATTGTTTTCAGACTACACAACTGTACTCTGAATACTAAGAAATATTGCCAAAGAATAGTTGATGATGGCATCATTTACATTCTCAGCTAGGAGTAAAATATAGCAACTTGATCTCTGCAATTAAGTGGCCCTTGCTTCTCCCTCACACTTCGGTGCTTCCATCTCCCTGGTTTCTTCTTTTAGTTCTGAATTTCACACTCTGTCCCTACTGCAGCTGGTGTGGTACAAAATGCTAGTAGGGAGATAGGTAGAGGCATCAGGTTTGCAATTTGCTACAATATTAATACCTTCAGAGTGTGTGTGTGTGTGTGTGTGTGTGTGTGGTTAACACTTTGGTTTGTTCCAATATTCTCCCTACACCGTTCTCTCAACTGTTTCTCTCATAACAGAGGGGAAAGGGCTACTCTTTTTTTTTAATTTTTTTTCCAATTTATTTATTTTCAGAAAATCATTATTCATTATTTTTTCACCACACCCAGTGCTCCATGCAAGCCGTGCCCTCTATAATACCCACCACCTGGTACCCCAACTTCCTACCCCCCCGCCACTTCAAACCCCTCAGATTGTTTTTCAGAGTCCATAGTCTCTCATGGTTCACCTCCCCTTCCAATTTGCCCAAATTCCCTTCTCCTCTCTAATGCCCCTTGTCCTCCATGCTATTTGTTATGCTCCACAAATAAGTGAAACCATATGATAATTGACTCTCTCTGCTTGACTTATTTCACTCAGCATAATCTCTTCCAGTCTCGTCCATGTTGCTACAAAAGTTGGGTATTCATCCTTTCTGATGGAGGCATAATACTCCATAGTGTATATGGACCACATCTTCCTTATCCATTCATCCGTTGAAGGGCATCTTGGTTCTTTCCATAGTTTGGCAACTGTGGAAAGGGCTACTCTTACCTTAATTCTTTGAAACTCACTTCCTTCATCTGTAAAATATAGGTGAGAATATAGGCAAGATTCATATCCTGCATAACATAATAAAAATTGCATATGTGATTAAAAAAAAGATTCATACCCTGCCAGGTTCTCACTAAATATTAGTATTTACCTCTAGATATACCCTTTCTTAGTTTAATTGGAACTGAGAGAGGTAAAAGCATTTGTGTGACATCCACACAGTCCTGTGGATGTCAGAGTTGTTAGCTCTACAAATGTACCCACTGTACATTGCCTATGTACTATTAGAAGCTTAGTGAGTGGGGTAGGGGAGAAGAACTGGCTTCCTTAGAAATTATTTTGCACAGGAGTGCTTGGGTGGCTCAGTCAGTTAAGCATCTGACTTTTAATTTTGGCTCAAGTCATTATCCTGATCAGGGTCCTTAGATTTAGCCCTGTGTCAAGCTCCATTCAGCAGGGAGGCTGCATGAGATTCTTTCTCTTTCCCTTTCTCCTCCTCCCTCAATAGCGCAGGCACGCTCTCTAAAATAAACATATAAATCTTTAAAAAGAAATTATTTTGTACAAGGTGTGCCCATTACCATAGAGTAATTGTTCAATTTTGATGTAAGACACAGAAGGCAAACTTGCCCAAAGAGTTAAAGGAGGGTAGTTAATGTCTCCTTACTCTGAAAGGGGTGCTGAGGTTAAAGACTATCCTTCACTCATTTTTTTCCTTTTTTCCTTCTTTCCTCCCCTTTCCTTCCCTCCCTCCCTTTCTTCCATTCCCTCTTTCTTCCTTTCCTTCCCTTCCCTGCCCTTCTTTTCTTTCCTTTCCTTCTTTTAAAGATTTTATTTATTTGAGAAAGAGAGAACAAAATCAGGGGGAGGGGCAGAGAGAGAGAATGAGGGAGAGGGAGAAGCAGACTCCCTGCTGAGCTCAGAGCCCTATGTGGAGCCTGATCCCATGACCCTGAGATCATACCAGAACCTGAGATCACACCCGAGGCAAAGTTGGATGCTTAACCAGCTGAGCCACCCAGGGGCCCCCATTTCTATTTAATAAAGGTCCACAATCTATTATCCACAATTCCAAAATTTGAGGTCTGAAAACTAAGCCGTGTGTGTGTGTCTGTTTTTAAATTGATACCCAAATTCATTGGATAGTAAAATCTTTCCTGGTCTGATTTATGGGGGCTTTTATATTCTTCATTAATCCAATTTAGAGTGAATATATCTTTGTTTCACTAGAGGTATATTAATGTGTTTGGTTATGGGATGTTGTTCCCAATCTTGCTGGGGTGCAATTTATAGTATGTGCCCCATATTCTCTTTCTCAAATCTGAAAAGTACTTCAAATTCTGAAGTACTTATGGACTCAAAGGTTTTAGATGAGTAATTCTTGATCTAGAGATACATATTTAGTACCTTTCCTATGCCAGGTATTGTGTAAGGTGATGGGAAAGTGATATGGGATGAGAATGATGATGATGCTACTAAAGCTTTTACAGTACTTGCTCCACACTGGGCACTAAGAAGTGCTTATATTAAGTCTTTTCTTTACCAGTAATGCTTACAACAAACTTTTGTAGTGGATACTATGTAACCCATGCTTCCTGCCCTCAAGAGGCTCACAGCCCTAGGAGGGAAACAGTAGCTCTGTGACAGATGCTAAAAGAACTCTATAAGGAAAACGTATGCACTTCAGCCCAACACCCAGTGCTATCTATTGCCACATACCTGTGTATAATGGGGCAGGAAAAAGGCCCAGGACCAATGGGAGAGGAGGTGGCAGTGATGGAAAAGGATAAGGAAGAGGTGTCAGATTGGCCCAGGGAATCATGATGTATCAAATGATTACAAGTAGGGACAGAGTGTCAGTCAGGTAGGGAACTGAAATGTTAAGAATATGTTGCTTGTTTGAGGTTCTGGTTATGAGCCTTTAATGTCTTAATATAGGTTACTGTGACAGGTAAGAGTATATTTAAAAACCTGACATGTTAGCTTTGGAGGACTTAGTAAGGGGGCATTTGAATATGTCACCTCATATTTCTCACATCTCATATTTCTCAGCAACTCTTTCCAAAGGCATGATTTGAGATGAAACCTCAAGACTCAAGATTTCCTAAGGGTCAAGAACCTTTAAACCTAGGGCCCAAGGATGGTTGCCCACCTTCTCCCAAGTGAGTATGGCCCTGCCCCTAAGTATATCAGATAATGCCTTCCCAAGTTGCAGGGCTTGATTTAAGTTCTGAAATGTGAAAGGGAATCCAACCTGATGGAGCACCTGCCTGTTTCCAGCGGAACTTTCCTTTTAATTGCTCCTGCTTAATGCAAGACCTGATCAATGTTGTTCAGGTGACCATCAATTACAGATCTTGCCTTGCAGCAGGCCATGCTCCCTCCTTTCCCTTGCAGATAACTGAGGGGCTGAAGCAATTAAGAGTGATATGCTACATCGCAACTATCATTCCCATAAATAAGAAGATATGAGCACACAAAGCATCCTCCATTCTTAACTGATGATTTTCATGAGCTGGCCAGACATGGGCCATTGATATATTTGGTGCTCTCACTTTTCCTTTCCTCCTTGGGATTAGGTACTGCAGCTGGTAGGGCCATTAGCCTACTGTCGAATTCTGGCTTGCAGCCTGCTTGTTTGTCAGAACAGATTCCTAGAGGACATAGTGGGTAGTACAGGACAGGCAGGGGGAGGGTATCTGGGAACTAGCAGTGGCCATTTGGTGAGGCACAGGCTTGGGGGCTAACCTAACTGCTGGCTGTAGGAATGAGCTGAACTAATCTGGTAGGAGGATATCTGTAACAATTATAATAACGTCAGCAGCAGTTATCATTATTGTTAGTGTTCTAATGAATATAATGACATCTAGCATTGCTTAAATACCTACTCTGTGCTAGGGGCTTTATACTCATTATTTCATTTAATGGTGTCAAGGACCCAACACGGTATGACTCATCATCCCTAATTTACCTAATACTACACAGCTAAATTGTTACAGGGTCTGGATTCAACCTCAAGCCTATTTCTGTCCAAAGCACTTGCTCTTTAGACTGTCCATTCAGAAAAGGGTCATGCAATGGAGGTAATTGCATGGAATTCTCTGGAAGCAGAATTGGTTTGAGGGGCAGAACAACCTGGTAGCTGCCCAAGGAATCATGCTATATTGTGTATTGTTTTAGCACTGGACAGTTTGGAAGTGTGGGAACAATTAACTCAGGTTTACACTCGTGAACCCATGTTATTGGCTTTAGTCCATCCAAAGGAGACATAGGTCTTGAAATAACATAAAAATAACCCCTTACTAGGTTTAACATATATCCGTTGAGTATTTTTGCAATACATATACAAGTTGCAGAAGGCTTTGAGGCTTTGCCACCAATCTTCAGAACTGCAAGTTGCTTAAAGTGACAGTAGCAGTTAGTTGAAAATATGAAAGAGAATAACATGTGATCTAACGTTGTATGCAAGAAATGAATGAATGACTTTCCTGTCATAATTTTAATTACTTTTAATATGGCTCACAATAAATTTTCTGGTCTCCAAAATTACATAATTACATTAATCTCAATATAAACATAAAGAGGTATTAATTTTATTAATAGAGTATCAGTTTATTTGTTTTTATATTTCTTTATACAATTTTCTTTTTTCTTCTTACTTTTGCTCTCTATTTTCCTCCTTCGAGCCTTTCCTCCCTACCACCCTCTTCTTCCAATGCCCTGTCTCAGTAGGTACCTCAGCACTGTAGCCCCATTAGTAGTTGCTGAGCCTACTCTTTATGTGTATTACTTGGGCATCTCCATTCTGGGAACAGGTGCCATTCTCTGCCATGGCAGTGGAAAACCCATGCTGTCTGATTCTTACAGAAGAATCACCATGGAAAGAAAATGTTTTCTCAGAAAAGGGGATACCAGGTACTCCAGTAGCATTCTGTTCCTCACAAAGCAAGGCTTTGAAGGTGTGAAAGGAAAATGTGTGGCTTGTATGTTACATCTTGAGGTTTTTCCCTTCCTTCCTCCACTCTCACCCCAATCTTCCCAGAGATCTTGACTTGTCAGTAGATGATGCTCTTAAAATTCTTTTATCCACCCATGTGGGCAGTACCACTGGCAAAATGTCAGGGAGTCTATGTTAGCAATGTTAGCATCCTGATGTCACACAGTGGCACCCAGTAAAGCCAAGGGACAGGTAGAAAAAACAATTCTGGTGGCATGGAAAATGAGAAATATTATAAAGAACCCATACATTGCAAAACCGATTGAGAATAAAATTTTGAATGTTTAGAACTGAAAGGAACCTTAGAAATCATTAATCTAACCCCATGTTTGTATATAAACAGGAGACTGAGGTCCAGAGAGGGAAGGGGTTTACTAGACACATATAATGAGTTCTATGCCAGAGGAGTCCCTAAACCCTGTGTTCTAACTCCCAGAGGAGGGTTATTTCCCTACCTTCTGAATATAGGCATTATATAGGTCCAAAGGGAACTAAATGTGACTGTCACCTGAAACAGCACCAGTTAAAGCCTGGTCCCCTGAACTTTCTTTCTACTTGTATACTCTGTTGTCCTTAGATAAATGTGATCTAAGTAGCTCAGTGATCTAGCTAGGAAATTACTTTGCTGTTGAGGATTATTCTAGAATCCAAGTGTATAGGGTTCAGACAAGTATAACTCCCTGCTTTTAAACAGTTGTCTCTTAGCAAAAAAAAAAAAAAAAAAAAAAAAAAAAAAGAGGGTTTAGACACAAATTTTTTGTTGGTATTTGCAATATTAATGGAATCGAAAGAAGCAATATTAATAAAGACAGTGGCACTGTGGACAGGGACCTGACTCCACACTTATTGATTTGTCTCTGAGACCCTGCAGATAATAGGGGAAGTGGCATTTATCTGACATTGTCTTGTTTCATTGTTAGGGTTCTTTACCCCATATGCTTTAGTTTGTTACATAAAGGGGACTGGGTACTTTTGGCTATTATGTGGTAGACTATTTATATTCATTTAGAGAATTGTGATTGGTTTTTTAATTCCCAGCATTCTTTGAAACAAATTCCAGGCTAAGTGTTTGGCCATTTTAGGTTTATTGAATAATTTTTAAAAAATGGAGCTGTTAGGGCATTTCACATTGATCTCTCCAAAGGCTTTATTTTACACAGAGGGCCAGGACTAAAACATGACTTTTTCAAGGTCAAACAATAAATTAATGCTGAGTCAGGATTAGAACTCAGATCTTATGACTCCTAGAACAGTATGTTTATTGGTGTAAGGAAGTATTTTCATGAGTTTTTGATAATGGGTTTTCATATCATAATTATTCTCAAAATATTCACAGGTTCTGTGATTCTATTATATGACGCATTTCTGGAATGCTGTTTAGCTCCAGATATGGGCTTCTATCTTGTGTCCATTACTGATATGTTGTGTGACTTTAAGCAAGTCTCTTAAACTCTCTGTGTCTTATTTCCCTCAATGGCAAACTAATACCTGTCTCACTTAGCGTACCAAATTCTTGGAAATCTCAGACAAGATGGTGGATGGGAAAGCACTTTGCAAAGTGTAAAATATTATGCAGATGAGACTACAATAGTATTAATGCCTTTAAAATATCTCTAGAGAACTTTTGCTTTCAGCAATGGAAGACTACTAGCTTTTAGGGCCACATTATGGCTTTTAGGCACTTTTGTCTTTATGAACTCTTTCCTCCATTAAAAAATTTTTAAAAATTATATTTTATAACTGAATTATAAAAATTAACATATTAGCATTGCATATGAAAACATTTTCTCCAACCTAAAAGTTTATTTTTTTTGTTTTGATTTTAAAAGAAATTAAGGGGCATCTGGGTGGCTCAGTGGGTTAAGCCTCTGCCTTTGGTTCAGGTCATGATCTCAGGGTCCTGGGATCAAGCCCCATGACAGGATCTCCAGCTTGGCAGGGAGCTTGCTTCCCCCTCTCTCTGCCTGCCTCTCTGCCTACTTGTGATCTCTCTTTCTGTCAAATAAATAAGTAAAATCTTTTTTAAAAAGGGAAATTAAAACTTTTTTTTATGGGCCCCTAAAAATATTGTGGGTCTTAGGCACAATTTCTACTGTGTCTAATGAATAAGTCAGTCCTACTGGTTTGGACCAAACTTGCAAATTAGAACAACAAAAAGTTGTTCAAAGTATAAATAATATTTATTTTAAGATTAAACAAGGGAAGAATTAGTAGACCAACACCAAAAGAACAACGAATCTCAGAGAGGTGCCACATTTTTTTTTTAAAGATTTTATTTATTTATTTGACAGAGAGAGAGGGAGATCACAAGTAGGCAGAGAGGCAGGCAGAGAGGAAGGGAAGCAGGCTCCCTGCTGAGCAGAGAGCACCATGTGGGGCTCGATCCCAGGACCCCGAGGTCATGACCTGAGCCGAAGGCAGAGGCTTTAACCCACTGAGCCACCCAGGTGCCCCGAGGTGCCACATTTTGTGTCACATTTCTCATTAGCATATTTCACAATTCCAAAAGTGCAGCTAAGAGACTAAGAAACTGAGGAGAACTTATAACTCCCAGGGTCTGAGGGACAGAATTGGAAAGTCAGGACCCATCAAAGAGAAGGGTGTCTGGTAAAGCTTCAGTTTTGGATTGGGACGCTGAAGGGCAACATTGTAGGTGTAAGAGAAAACTGGAGATGGACTAGCCTCTAAAAAGACTGAAGCCTAGCATCTAGTTATTTTAATATCTGAATGAGTTAAAATGATCTGGGGTTGTTAGTGCCCTTGGACTATTAATGCTTGCCAAAAACAAATGTAAATTGTCTCTGGAGGAAGACAATATCATCTAAAGCCTCAAATCAATTTTATAATTTTTCACACATGATGTCAGACATTCAGTCAAAAATAATGAGTCATAGGCTTTTGGGTAAATTGGAAGGGGAGGTGAACCATGAGAGACTATGGACTCTGAAAAACAATCTGAGGGGTTTGAAGTGGCGGGGGGGGTGGGAGGTTGGGGTACCAGGTGGTGGGTATTATAGAGGGCACAGATTGCATGGAGCACTGGGTATGGTGCAAAAATAATGAATACTTTTTTTCTGAAAATAAATAAATTGGAAAAAAAATAATGAGTCATATAAAGAAATAATAAGACCTCATGACCAAAAATGAACATAAACCACAGATAATAGAAACAGATCCACAGGGGCCCCAGATAATGGATTTATCAGAAACAGACTTTAAAATAAGTATAATTGATGTGTTTAAAAAACTAAAATGTCTACAGATGGGATGTTTTATTCTAGACCAGAGATTATGTTTGGAAATCTATGTGGATCTGTGGGGAGACCCTTATCAGTTTGGAACATTCACCACATCCGTTCCCTGTATGTGGATCTTATGCTATACAAGCCTGTGTGAGATGTTGCCATCCATGTGAAGTTTGGTTTTCCACAGATGCTTATGGCTCTCTTGAAGATTTAGGGTCCCATGTTCCTTTTCAGGCATACACCATAGTGCTCATTTTAATATGCCCCCTTTGAAAATTCAGATTTTAAGATCATTTTTAAAACATTGGATTTTGATTATCTTTGGATAGACAGTAAAACAAAATTATAGGAGGAATGTCAAGTCTACTTAAGAAACTGATTTCTTTTTATAAAACAGTTCTTGGATAGCCTTTTTTTTTTTTTACATCTACCTTCCTACAAATAATATCTTAATTAAAACTGGTCCAAGGGAGTCTTTTTACTAAAGCAGTTTATTAGCAGTTATTTTACATTTAATACTTGATAGAGTTCTTTTTCTTTAATCTTTCTTGGAAAGGTAGACTTTGCACAGATTCAGATTAATCCTAATCCTAAATAATCTAATTTGGCTAAGACTTATTCCTATAAAGAGCAACTCTAAAATATCCCTTTTCTTGGTTTCCCTCACTGGCCCTTCAACAAAACAGAGAGGATAAAAATGACTTTTTAATAGGGTCCAGAAAAAAATGGTAACTATTTTGAGACATGGTTCCAGTTATTCTTCTAAGGAAGACTACTCACAGCTGAAGGAAGTAATTTGCTTTTTCATCTAGGTATGACCCAGAATGTTAGAAAAGAATTGGTCAGAGAAGAATTTAGAATTATCACTTCAGAGACAGTTTCAACTGACAAAATCAAACTATTTCCCATTGGAAGAGACCAAAAGATATCCAGTGGACACCAGCAACACAAGTGTGCTGTTCTCGCTTCTTTCTTCCTTTTACCTCCTCCCTTTTCCACCTTCTTCCTGTTTCTGGATGTTGAGTTCTCCCTCATCAAGCTGTCCTTAGTTTGAATAATCTGCTGCTTTCTGAATTATGTGCCCCTTTTCTGTGTTGTGTTCTCTGGTAGGAAAAAATTAGCCCTAAGATATATTTCTATGGCTATTTTATTTCTCTCCCAGGAGACTTACTCATTTTCCCATAGAACATAGCATGGGTACCACTATTTCAATTCAGAAGGAGATCACAACATTAATTCAGGAGGATTTGTGTGTTTTGAGCTATTGCTATTGTTCATAAATCATATGTAACCACATTGCTGAAAGTACACGCAGACCTATTATTAACTGGATATGATAGAATTTAGCTCACTACCCTGTCATTCTGACAAAAATGACCAAGAAATGAATAGCTTTTTACTGAGGACCATTTACATAGGAGTTCACATTAAGAACTAAAGGGAGATATAGAAGAAAGCACAGCAAGGGATTCTGTCTTTACAGGAATTTGTGACCAAATAGGGGAGAATAGATACATGTGAGGAAATGGCTTGAGGCCTTTGCTCTGCTCTATGTTTGGACCTCATCCCTTTAGCCCCCACTGTGCTTAACATAGCCCCTAGTATATTTTTGCCACTTAATGAAAGGGAATTGAATACATTGAAGAAATGAATTAGTGTGGGTACTAATTCAGCATAAAGCCTACATACCTCTGAGACAGAGATCATCCAAGGAGAGCTAATGTAGTACTTACAGTGAGGCAGTGAAATTTGATGGCTCGCTGACCATCAACTCAGCAGTAGGTTTTACCCTTTCATGAGGTCATTTATTCTTTGAGAATATGATAAAATATCTGAACACTTGCTCTAGAAAAACACATGAATGCACATGTGTACTAACATTCGAATGCAAGTTAGTCTTCCTGTAGATTCCTTTAAGGTCCATAGTTCCCTGCTTAGGAACCTACTGGGTGCCTATTATGAGTCAGGCACTGTGTGCAGGATATAGTTGGTGCTGTGAGAGCCCAGAAGAGAAGTATTTATCCTGACCTGGTGATTCAGAGCAGGCTTCCTGGAGAGGTAAAGACTGATACAGACACCTGAAGAATGGGCAGGATAGAAATACTAATAATACGCCATAAGACATCTTTTAGAGAGGACTTTCCTGTCTACCTTGTTGAAAATAATACCTTATTTTCTATTTCATTACTCTTTCTTCATTTTTTCTAGCACTTGTCACAATCCGTCTTTGTATTTTTTTGTTTCATTTACACATTTATTTTCAATGCCTCAACTAGAATATAAATGCCAGCCACAGGGCGCCTGGGTGGCTCAGTGGGTTAAGCCGCTGCCTTCAGCTCAGGTCATGATCTCAGGGTCCTGGGATCGAGTCCCGCATTGGGCTCTCTGCTCGGCAGGGAGCCTGCTTCCTCCTCTCTCTCCCTGCCTGCCTCTCTGCCTACTTGTGATCTCTCTCTGTCAAATAAATAAATAAAATCTTAAAAAAAATAAAAAAATAAATGCCAGCCACAAAGGTAAGTGAATTCTATCTGTTATGTACACAGCTGTCTACTCAGAATCTGAAACAGTGCTGGCAGACATTCTCAATTATTTGCTGCATGAATGAAGTGTTCCTAAGCATATGGAACAACTTGAACTAAGGCACAGGGACACAAGACAGTATGTGAGGACTATGAACAATTCAGCGTACCTAGAGGATAAAATATAAGAATGAGAATAAAGAGGAATAAAGAAGAAATGAGTGTACACGTTATAGAGAACCTTGTTAAGGCACTTGCACTCTCTGTAGTTCTACTTTAGGGAGCAAATCCATATAGTCATTCATAGGGATGTGATCCTAACTTCTAAGAGAAAGAACTGGGGGTGTAGTGGAACAGGGAACAAAGCAGGAAAAAGAAAGTCCGATAAAGTCTTACTTAGGATGTTCTGTCATAGGATCCCTACAACTGCTCCTTGCCTGTGACTCTGGTTGGGGTCTCTAATTATGGGCTGGTATTTTGGACTTATGCTCTGTTAATAAGAATAATGACCACTATAGAGCATCTGACATGTGTTCATCATCTACTCCTCCCAAGGCTTATATAGTTCTGCCTTCTTTTAGTTCTCCCCTTAAGTCCCTATGCCTTTCTTTTCTTTTTTTCTCTTTTTTTTCATATTTAATACGTCATGATTGTATTGATTCAAGATGCAACTCTTTGGCAATTGTTAATAAAACATTCACTATTTACATAACATCACCTAATTGTATATAGCACATAATTTTTTTTTCAGGGGTAGCTGTTTTTCTTTCCTTTTTTTAAAAATTAAACTTATTTATTTTCAGCATAACAGTATTCGTTATTTTTTCACCACACCCAGTGCTCCATGCAATCTGTGCCCTCCATAATACCCACCACCTGGTACCCCAACCTCCCACCCCCCCCGCCACTTCAAACCCCTCAGATTGTTTTTCAGAGTCCATAGTCTCTCGTGATTCACCTCCCCTTCCAATTTCCCCCAACTCCCTTCTCCTCTCTAACTCCCCATGTCCTCCATGCTACTTGTTATGCTCCACAAATAAGTGAAACCATATGATAAATGACTCTCTCTGCTTGACTGATTTCACTCAGCATAATCTCTTCCAGTCCCGTCCATGTTGCTACAAAAGTTGGGTATTCTCAGAACTGTGGGGTATAGGAGGGAGGAGAAGGAGCTGAGCTCATTTTGTTGGGTTTCCTTCTAAGCCAAACTTAAACAAGAGGAATTGTTCACAGTACTTTGTATTTCCCTGTCTTTCCTCTAGATGGCCTCATTGGTGCTTGCCCACAGTGTGTGGGGCCTTCCTGTGCCTCTTTCTTCCTTTCTTTTTTTAATTTATTTTTTATTTTCAGCATAACAGTGTTCATTATATTTGCACCACACCCAGTGCTCCATGCAATCCGTGCCCTCTATAATACCCACCACCTGGTTCCCCCAACCTCCCACCCTCCCACCCCCCCCACCCCTGCCACTTCAAATCCCTCAGATTGTTTTTCAGAGTCCATAGTCTCTCATGGTTCATCTCCCCTTCCAATTTCCCCCAACTCCCTTCTCTCTAACTCCCCATGCCCTCCATGCTATTTGTTATGCTCCACAAATAAGTGAAATCATATGATAATTGACTCTCTCTGCTTGACTGATTTCACTCAGCATAATCTCTTCCAGTACCGTCCATGTTGCTACAGAAGTTGGGTATTCATCCTTTCTGATGGAGGCATAATACTCCATAGTGTATATGTGCCTCTTCCTTTTTAACCAGGGCTGCTTATAGTAACCAACCCTGGTTCCAACTCTGGCCAGGCTCTGTTCTACAACTTTCCCTTCCTTTATTCCAACACTGATTCTTTGCCTCCAAGGCCCTACTCTCTTATTCCCAGTGTGTTTCCCTGCTAGCTATTAAGTGAATTGGTGCTAAGGTAGTTAAGTCTAATAAGAAGTTAATGTCTTCATGCTCCCAGGGGTTTTTCCATTTCACTTATCACCCCCCCAATTGACTGTAATGATGAGAATTGGAAGCTCTAGAGTAGAGAAAGGAAGGTAAGGAAAGGCTTCCTGGATGTCAAATTAAACCAGCAAGACATACAACTGCTGCTGATTTCACTGAGTTGAAGACCTGATTCTGTTTCCCAGAGTACTTAGAATTAGTCCTGGTTCTCTGTGGTCTAGAAGTAATGACAGCCCAAATTTCTTCATACAACAACTTGAAAGTTCTTGAGTTTTTACTCCATGGCCCATGTATTTAGGCCTCTGTGAATTGTGTGGTTATTTGTTCTCTTCCTCAGAAACTTTATACTCCAGTCTGCTTGAGGCATAAATAAGCTAAATCTTGCAAAGAACCTTAGAAAGCTACTTCTGCCTAAAATCAATGAACAGAAGCTTTGAAAACAGACCCATTAAGTGGTTTTAACTCTGCATGAAAAACTGTGTAATCAGATAAATCTAATTCTTGCACACGCTGAAACCCAAGTTTTTCCGTCCATTTTTTTTCTCCAGCTAAAGAACTTCAGATGCTCATTAAGGAATGTAAATGTCAAGTTAGGCTTTTTTGATATGCATCTTCTATGGAGTAGGGACTGTGTCAGTGGCCCTTTGGTTTCAAGCAGTGTCTGGGGCCCTTGCCAACAATCACAGACCTGAGTGCTCACCATCTGCAGAGCCTAAAGTGACACAAAGCCTTATCCAGAGCCAGCTAAGCAAAATGGAGATACTTTACTCTCCATTCAGAATATCCACTTAATATCTGTTATTCAGTGAGTGCTGTCTATGTGTTTTCATATAAGAGTTGTCTTTTCAGAATGGTAAAATCTTAGGAGAATTTTTTCCATCTGTGGATTTCCCAACTTTTTCCTCATCCAACTAGCAACCAATTTGACTATTGCTTCACTTTCCACTTTCAGACACCATATACAGAGAGACATTTACAAGCACACTGGCCTTTCTTCTTCTGAGTACTTGTAGGCAACACTTAGACAGCTCACGGGAGACTGGTACAACAATTAAGGAAAGAGATGACAAGAGTCTGGGAAAAATTGGGGCAGAGTGACAAAGACTCTCTCCTTTGCCAAACTTTAGGCTCCTCTGAGTCCTGTTGTTGACTAGGCTTTAATTCTTGGACTTCCATGTCTATCCCTGCTGAATCTGGTTTTAACAGGAATTCTACTAAATCAGTTTAGAGAGAATCTCTCACCCTTGGTACCTGGTTGCCCTCACCTGCCTTCAGCAAGACTTTCCTCTACACTTGATGTCTTGTTTTAGTAGTTTACATCCATTGAGCCCCTCACTCTGCTCATAGCTAGAAAATCCCAGCTGTATTTGCTGTATTTGGAGTTGAGTCCTATCTTTCCCCAATACTGCAATTACAGTAGTTTGGAATAAAGTTTTCCTTACTATACTGACAAGGGTCAGAATCATCTTTTCTTTAACAAGGAGATGAGGTAAGTCTGAGGGAATGGAGTTCAATGGAATTTAGAGGATTTTCTTCTTAGTTCTTGATCCATGGGGTAAGAACAATTACGGTCAAAGGTAGAATCGTAGAGAATTCTGACTAGTTGGAGGGAATGGTGATATCTTTAACTGAAATGGGGATTACCAAAGTGTGGGGTTTTGTTTTGTTTTATTTGTGTATGCGTATGGGGAGGCACTGAGTCCATTTTTGGAAGTTTTGTCAAGTTTGTATGTTTTAATGATATATCTTTATCTCAATCTAGCTGTTGATTCAGCAAACAAATGGGACTAGGTGGTTCTTGATAAAATATAGTAGATGAAATAGTGTTAGAAGACATTATCTAAAAGGAACATGCAAAACTATAAGAAAAGAGGACTGAAAACAGAATCCCTCAATGTATTTAAAGTGTAGGTAGAGGAAGATGAACAAAGTAGGAAAACTTAGTAAGAATAGTCAAAGGCCACTTCAAACCCCTCAGATTGTTTTTCAGAGTCCATAGTCTCTCATGGCTCACCCCCCCCTTCCAGTTTGAAGTGGCAGCAGGGTGGGAGGTTGGGGTACCAGGTGGTGGGTATTATAGAGGGCACAGCTTGCATGGAGCACTGGGTGTGGTGAAAAAATAATGAATAATGTTTTTCTGAAAATAAATAAATTGAAAAAAAAAGAATAGTCAAAGGCATGAAGTAAACAAAATTAAGGGTGCGTGTTATCAGAGCTAAGGAATGAGAGTTTCAAGGGGGGAGAGGGAAGTAATCTCAAATGCACTTGAGAGGTCCAGCTGAACTGGAAATTAGGACACCAAGAAAGTCTCCCAGAGCTGCTTTATTGGAGAGGTGAGGACAAAAGCCACATTGCTTAGGCTGAGATGTGAGATGTAGCCTTGACTTTTCTACCCATCCTGCTATACAACTGGCAAAGGGGATGAGATTACCATTAATTTGGAAGAAGGAATAAAACTTGGGTCTTGTATACACATACAACCAAATATTCTACAGTTTTTGTTGTGGGACTGCATCACAGGTAGTAAGGGCTGTGGCTTATTATGATTGCCCTTGCAAACAGTAACTCAGTATCTGTGTAGACATATTCTAGAAAAAAAATTAAGAGTTTTAGGGAGGAAAGCTGATCTTTTCAATTTATGATTCAATCAGATCAGAAACCCATTGGTTATCCTAGTTAAAATTTAATCATAGATTAGTGAATTCTACTGTCCTTTAATGAAACACAGTTACCATTTTCATCTCTGAATAGTCCTTTATAGAAATTTGCTGCTGTATTTGCCTTCCTAAGGAAATCAAAGTTACCTCTTATTATCTTTGACTCTCATGTGAGGCATAGAAACTCATGTGAAATGTAAAATTTCCCTCTTTCTCTGACTGTTTATTTTTACAGCATCCAGTTGCCTCTATAAGAAAGTATAGACCTATCCTCCTCCCCAACAACCCTGCTATCCTTCCTTCATTTGTTTTTTTTTTAAGTTTAAATTTCATTAGCCAATATATAGTACATAAGTAGTTTCAGAAATGGGGTTCAGTAATTCCTTAGTTGCATATAACACCCAGTACTCATCATACCACATGCCTTCTTGAGTGTGTATTACCCAATTACCCAATCTCCCTACCCATCTTCCCTCCAGCAACCCTCAATTTGTTTCCTACAGTTAAGAGTCTCTCATGGTATGTCTACCTCTCTGATTACTTCCCATTCAGTTTTCCTTCCTTTCCCCTATGATCTTCTGTGCTGTTTCTTATATTCCTCATATGAGTGAAGCCATATGATAATTATCTTTTTTTTATTGACTTATTTCATTCAGCATAATACACTCTAGTTTTATCCACATTGATGCAATTGATAAGTAGTCATCCTTTCTGATGGCTGAGTAATATTCTATTGTATATGTATACCACATCTTCTTTATCCATTCATCAGTTGATGAGCATCTCAGCTCTTTCCACAGTTTGGCTATTATGGATATTGCTGCTATAACATTGAGGTGCATGTGCCTCTTTGGATTATTACATTTATATCTTTGGAGTACATACCTAGTAGTGCAGTTGCTGGGTCATAGGATAGCTCTATTTTTATTTTCTTGAGGAACCTCCATACTGTTTTCCAGAGTGGCTGCACCAGTTTGTATTCCCACTAATAGCATAAAAGGGTTACCCTGTCTCCATATCCTTGCCAACATTTGTTGTTTCCTCTATTGTTAATTTTAGCCATTCTGACTGTATTGAAACAAGATCTCTGTTTTTCTTCTCTCTTCATAGTATATTAAAGAATATGTAAAGAAGGAAAAAAAAAACTTTCTAAAGCCACAAATGCCTTTGCCTAAAAGAGAAACCACTTTGCAAAGGACCATTGTGTAGCAGACCTAAGGTGTTTATCATAATAGATTCTGGATATCAGCCTTAAAATTCATTCCCAAAAGGAGTAAAACCACCCAATTCTAGCACTTGTCTGAGAACCCCTAAGCAGAGGAGAAATTGGCCAGCAGATATGCAGATGTGGGGGTCTGTGTGCTACCTAACTGCTGAAATCTGGGATGGATCTTAATCACAGAGGAAGTTTGAAAACGATAAAAGAGGCCTCTGTGGAGGCTTCTCGGGTCCCAAAGCTCATTTTATCCTAAGAATATAGGGCCCTGGGGTCTGTGTGTTCACAAGCAGTAAAGCATTCGAATTCTTCCCAAGTCGCTAAAAGAGCCCACTAGAAATAATGCCTTCCTCAGCACTTCTTTTCAAATGGTTCAAGAAGAAAAACCATGGCATCTTTTCTAATATCCACATCCTATTTTCAAATCTGCCAAAAATAGTGGCTTTAATTCACAGGCTTTAGACAAGAGGGGAAAATGCACTCAAAGGGATAGCTTGATTTTCTGCTAATCTTAACATTTTATAAAAATAAGTTTACCATGAAGGCAATGATCTTTGATAGCAATCTAATTGGGATGCCCAAGCTTTTCAAGTTGTTTGCTTTATTTTTGTACTTTTTTCAACTGGAGTAGATGTCTTTCGCCAAATCATCCCCATGTCCTTAGCCCTTTGTGAGCAAAGAATCTTCTTTGCTCATCCAACTATTGAGGGCTGAAAAGAAGACATGGAAATTAGAAAAGAAGAAAATATTGGTGACTGCATTATTTCATTAGCACCTTTGGCATATTTTCTAAAGGACAATATAAAAGATTTGTAATACGTATGTACGCTTGAACCCTAAGCTAGTTAGTGTTTCTTAGGCATAGTACATAATGAATATAAATTCAGGGAATTGCTGTTATTTACTGATTAACTGGGACAGTGAAAGTGTCTGGGCTTTGCTTTAGGATACTAGTCAAAGGACTAGCTGAAGAAATTGGCCACTCTGAAGAATATCATTGCCATTGGGAAATAGGGAGAGGCAAAGAATAGAGAAAATTAAGCTTTTACCTGTGTGGACATCAGTTCTCATTTCTCTACTTTAGGGCACTACCCACTCCTCTTTTCTGGGTGTGGAGTCAACCAGATGCTCCAAGAAGCTCCAAGGCTCATTCTCATGAAATCTTTTCACAGATCTTTAAAAGGAACCCTATTATAAGAGGGTGGCCTAGAAGCCAACAGCTCCCTCTGGCTGTTGAAGTATTTTTTTCTCAGGATTGTGCAAGATTGGGCTGCCTGATTGGTACTGCAATGTTGATTTGGGGCAACTCTCCCACACATTGAACGCAGGATGACTTTAGAGCACTGTTGACCTAAGCATTGGTTCTCTACCACCTGCATTTTAACCCTGAATCAGCTTTCTGCCCATATTACCAGAGGGCAGTGAGAGTAGCTACAGGCATCTTTTGATCCCCCTCATCACTGCTGGAACCCAAGATAGTCACCCAATCTCTTTCCACAGACTCAGTGTCACAAAGTCCTCTGTAGATGGTCACACCTATTTCCTCTCAGGACTTTTGAGACCATTGCTGTGCACTGGAAAATAGTTCTTCCTATTGATATCCTCTCTTGGCTCTGAATGATGTGGTGATGTCATGGTTTCTGAGGCTGATCTTAAGCTATCTCAGATGAGGGATTGCATGAATGAAACCACTCTTCTCACTCTTCCTATTGGTCCTGTGCTTATCCTCCCAGCTCATGGAGGTATGTGAAAATTAGGCATGTAGTCAAACCGAAGGCAGTCATATTCTAAGAATGCAATAAATGCAATAATGGTGGCCTACAGTATTCAAAAGATGATGTGGTTAGAAGATATGTTGTTCTGTATTTATGGCATGAAACCTCAAATGGTAAAATTTTAACATAACCAGGAGACAAATCATCATTCACATTTTACTGCTTACCATGGGCAAGCTTTCCATTTGTGGTCTTTATGAATAAAACACAATAACAATTTCTGAAGGAGTAATTGGAAGCCAGCATTAAATGGGAGTGGGCCATGGATGAAACAGCATCATGAATAATGATATAATCACCATTAAATAGATAGTATTAAGGAACTGTAGAGGTGAGAAGATCTACATTATTTCAATACAAAGATTCCGAAGAGCCATGGCGCTGTGAAGGATAATAGTGTTGTTATGTTTTTCTCATGGTAGCCAGTATAAAGTTAACCAAGAACATCATATTTGACAATAAAGTGCATGAAGGGATGGAGCCAAAACATTAAGAAGAATCTTCATGTGCATGCATTAGACGAGAGACAAATATACAAGTATCTATTTTCTACCCATAATTCTAAATCTTTATTGATACGTCACTATACTTCACATGGACCCATTAATTTTATAATCCATTTTTTCATGTTTTTATTTAAATTCCAGTTAGTTAACATAAAGTATAATATTAGTTTCAGGTGTAGAATTTAGTGCTTACATATAACACCGGGTGCTCATCACAAATGCCCTCCTTAATCCCCATCACCTATTTTACTCATCCTTTTACCCCCCCAACCTCTCCTCCAGTAGCCATCAGTTTATTTTCTATAGTAATAAGACTCTGTTTCTTGGTTTGACTCTCCTTTTCCCCCTTTGCTCATTTGTTTTGTTTCTTAAATTCCACAGATAAGTGAAATCCTATGGTATTTGTCTTTCTCTGACTGACTTATTTCACTTAGCATAATATTCTCTGGTTCCATCCATGTCATTGCAGATGGCAAGATGTCATTCTTATGGCTGATTAATAGTACATTGTATATGTATATACCATTTCTTCTTTATCCATTCTTCAGCTGATGGACATTTGGACTCTCTCCATAATTTGGTTATTGTAGATAATGCTATGAACATCAGGATGAATTGGTCCCTTCAAATCAGTATTTTTGCAACCTTTGGGTAAATACACAGTAGTGTAATTGCTGTTTTATTTTTAATTTTTTTTGAGGAACCTCCATTCTGTTTTTCTGAGTTGCTGTACCAATTTGCATTCCCACCAACAGTGTAAGAGAGGACCCCTTTAAGCACATCCTTGCCAACACCTGTTGTTTCTTGTATTGTTGATTTTAGCCATGGTGACAGGTGTGAGGTGATATCTCATTATAGTTTTGATTTGAATTTCCCTGATGATGAGGGATGTTGAGCATCTTTTTATTTCTCTGTTGGCCATCTGAGTATATTCTTCAGAAAAATGTCTATTCATGTCTTCAACCATTTTTAAAATTGGATTATTCATTTTTTGTGTGCTGAGTATTTTCTTCACAGATTTGGAATACTAATCCTAGTCATATATGTCATTTGCAAATACCTTCTCCCATTCTGTAGGTTACACTTTAGTTTTGTTGATTGTTTCTTTTCCTGTGCAGAAGCTTTTTGTTTTGATAAAGTCCCAATAGTTTATAACCCATTTTTAACCCACTGAGCCACCCAGGCGCCCCTTATAACCCATTTTTAAATCAAATTGTTTCTATAGACAAGAGACATATTCATATTTTTAAAATATTTTTCTCCACCCCAAAAGTGGCCCTGACTGAAGAGTTAAGAGTTGGACTGCTTGTTACACCCAGTACTACACTTATTTCCCACAAGGGCCTCCACCTACAAAGAGCAGGGTTGAATAAGAAAGTTATAGTTCCTTTAGGTTTGTAAGATATTATCTGGAGCTGAACCTCAGAACTGGAAACCTTATGAGAAACTTAGTTATATACATTAGCAAGTAACATAGACTTAAATTTCATTGGTTTAGACAAAATCATTTCATGTTTATTTATTCAATATATTCTAAACACTTTGCTAAACTTTAGATATATAGCATTAGATTTTTAGTGGTGAACAAAACAAATGTATTCCAAACAAGGACTTTACAGAACTTAGAGAAGCTGGGCAGGTGGCAGGCATTAAATAAAAAATGTAAATATTACAGATTTTAATACATCCTAAGAAGAAGAGGAAGATTCTTTGTGAGACAATGATGAAAAAGTGTCTTGCTTATATAGGAAGTTGAAGATATTTCTTGAGAAGATGACAAACTGAAACAAGAGAGGCAAGAGAGAAGATACCCTGGCAGAAAAAACAGCATGTGCAAAGCACTGAGATGGTTATTTCTAAGGAATGGAAACACTTAAAACATTGAAAATAGTGATATAAAATGAGTTTGGAAAGTTTGGCAGAAACTAGATCATGTAGGGCTTTGAAGGAGTTTAAATTTTATCCTAAAAACACTGGTAAGCCATTGGAGAGTTTTATGTAGGAGAGAATGTGTTCTGATATACATTGTTAGAGAACCACTCTGTGAAAAATGTATGGGGTGGGACTGAGAATGGACGTGGAAGACCAGGTAACGGACTACTGAATAGGTCCAGGTGAGAAAGATATGGGTTTAAACTTAGGTAGCAACAGTGGGTTGGAGAAAAAGAAGCCAACTGGGCATATATTTTGAAGATAGATAATTGATAAGAATTGCTGATGAACTGGATTAGTTCATTCATCCAATGGATATTTGAGTACCTCCTCTGTGTCAAGAATTTTTGCAGGTATTGAGGATATAGCCATGACCAAATTTAAATTCTGCCTTAATGGAGCCTGTAGTCTAATGAGAAGATACATCCAATAAATAAACAAGTAAAATATAATATGACAAATTGTGATAAGAGTGATGGACTGTACTAAAGCAAGGAACAACATGAAGGGAATACTGGGATGAGTTTGGGTTTCCTGTTTTATAAAGAGTAGTTAGAGAAAATCTCCCTGAAGAGGTCACATTTGGACAGATACTTGAAGAAAATAAGGGAGCAACCTGATTATTGGGGAAAGTATTTTAGGTAAATACAATATCAGTAATCAGGAATGTACTTAGTAATTTGAGGAACAGTGGAGAAGCTAGTGTGTCTAGAGTAGAATGTGAGGCTGGGAATGTTAAGGAATGACACAAGAGTGGTTCTGTAATGCTCATGTTGGGCCACTGTTAGAGATTTGGTTTTTATGATAGGAATATGGGAAGTCCTTAGAGGATTTTGAGAAGAGTCATATAATGGCTTACATTTCAACAGGATCATTCTGGCTGCTATGTTGATGACAGACTGTAAGGGGACAAGAGAGGAAGCATAAAGTTCATTTAGGGGGATATGTCAATAATCTAGGCTAGAGATGATGGTGGTTTGGATTTGGGTGGGTGTAGTGAAGGTATTATGAAGTAGTATTCTGTATTCATTTTGAAGGTACAGTTGATAGAATTTACTGAATAATTGCATGTGAGTTGTGAGACAATGAAAAGAGTCAAAGATATAGTTCAAAGGTCTGGAAGGAACTAAAATTGCCATATACGGAGATGAGAGAGACTAGGAGCAGTGGTTTTGGTGGGAAAGGGTATTTGATTTAGAGGGTGAGGAAAAAGGAGGAATTCAGAGTGGCTCCTAGATTTCTGGCTTGAGCAACTGGGTGGATGCGGGTGTAATTTCGTTAGGTAGGAAATATGACAGATTAAAAAAATGTAGTTTAAACTCCTTGCTTTGATAAAGGAATAACCGAAGCCCTGAGAAAATAGCCATCTTATTCAGTAGTTAGAAGAGCCTAAACTTGATTCTCCTGATTAAAGGGTCAAGTTTATTGCCTCTTCTACTCTGATTTTTAAATTTTAAAATCTTTGGAATGTGAAAATGGAATTGTAAGTTTCTTTTTTTTTAAGATTTTCTTTATTTATTTGACAGAGAGAGAACACAAGTAGGCAGAGAGGCAGACAGAGAGAGAGAGGAGGAAGCAGTCTCCCTGCTGAGCAGAGAGCCCGATGCAGGACTCGATCCCAGGACCCTGAGATCATGACCCGAGCCAAAGGCAGCGGCTGAGCCACCCAGGCGCCCGAATTGTAAGTTTCTTAAAGGTATAAGAATTGTGCTTTCAGGTGCTTTTGTATGTTATGCTGTAGTAGACACCTATTATTTTATGTCCAGACCCCTTCCTCCCCTTTTCCAGGTTCCATTCTTCTCCTTACTCTACCCACATCTACATAGTTTCCACAGGCATCACCAGGTTAGTACAATGTGATCCCACTTCTTGGCCATAGTTTGAGGAACTGGCTCCTGACCCAAGTTGGGCAAATTTCCTCTGCCCACTTACATGAGAAAGGGAGGAAAGATTTTTCTAAGTACTTAGTAAATATGTGATGACCTGAATTGAAACTTTCAGAAACAGTATATATTAAACTTTTTCAAAACATATGAACTAGGGAGTGACTGTTACCATTTCAAGAAAAATTTTGTTCTACCAGAACACTGACTGTAATTTTGTCTTAAATAGCAATCTTTTGAGTGCATTAAAGCATTTGTTTATGATCATTAACAACTTGACAGTCTGGGGTTGAAGGGAGAACATTTTAAAGTTAAAAGTATCAGAAAGTGCTTCTCATTAAATTCACTTCCTGAGGGCCTGGGACGTGAGCTCTATAAAGGCCTCTATTTCCAAATAGTGAATTATAGGCTATCAAATAGGTTAGTACTTGGTATCAATGTTGGCTAAATAAACTACTGGTGCTTTGAATTGTGAGTTCACCTTTGTATGTTTTATAGGCCTCTATGTGAATCATTTTAAATATAGAATCAATTAATTAAAAACATTGTGCACATAGAATACTTAGGAAGAGTGTGTGTTTTAGATAGATAGTTATGAAAGATGTATGGATCAAAACAAGGGCTGCTGATAAGAGGGAATGAGATTCAACAAAACTACTTCTGTTGTTGATGCGTTCATCAGAAAAAAGATGCACATCGGTGTCTATCAATGAGCTTCTGCTGGAGCCCAAGAGAACAGTGTTGGATACCAGCCCACTGGGGCATAAATCCAAAGTCAGATAACCCAGCTAACACATTCAATAAGCCTATATTTATTCTGTGAAGACAATGGTGATGAGTAGTAATAACCAGATTAATGCTAGATGGCATTAAAAAAAGCAAGTTCAATATGAACTTGTTTGAAGAATGGAAAAAGGAAGAAGAAAGAAGAAGAGCAAAATGGAAAAGGTGAAGAAGAAAGAAGAAGTTATTATTTCATGAACATGTACAGCTGCCAAAAGCTTTTTTTCCTTATTTTATCCTGCAGGGAATTGACCACCCATGCACTCAGGCACTTAGTAAATAACTTCTGAATGAATTTGTGAATAACAACTAAATGAATGTACTATTTGAATTACACAGCTTACTGGAGATAGTAAATTTTCAAATCTGCACACTGCACCAGTCATACATATGGCAAGCCTTTTTTTTTTTCCAACCTTGGAATAATTCCCTTATATTTAACAAGTAAAGTTAAATCTATGTAACTTGAGCTTCGTTGATGGGCCAGATCACTTTTCCTGGTAATTTTCGTTTCCACTGATTTGGTCACAATGTAAGAATTAAAATAGTGTTTAAGGTAGTCTCATTGCTATTTTAGTAAAAAAAAATACTTATACTTACTTGGTCAGTTTGACAGAGAGAGCTAACTATCCATGCAGGGTAACCATACATTTCTGTTTGCCTGAGATAGTTATGGCTTATGCTGTTTTCCTGATGTATATATTAATAGTAATTTTTCCCCCTTAAAAGTGCCCTGATTTGGAAAATCAATTGTGTTTGCCCTACATGTCCATTCTATAGGTAATCCTGATCCAGCCAACATAGAAAAAAAAATCTACAGGAAACTCAGCTAACTTTCCTGCTTTGTAATGAGGCTTTATACACAGTTCCTTTTGATCCCCATTCCTCTAGATGAGAGACCATATCTTTAAACTCGTACTATAGTTAAAATGTTTTGTCAGAGAAATTGGAACCAAGTTTTAGTGCTTTCTGGTGACTTAAGTGAATGTAGATAGTGTAGAAGACCTTGAGGAATAAATGAATAGCGTGTCTTTTATTCAGTTCTTGACTATTAGTTATTTGAACTTGGCTTTTGGCAGGAACTGGATAGCTATTGATTTAAGCTTGAGATATCTGGAAAGTGCCTCAACTACAGAGATTTTGTATTTCTGGTTGAAGCAAGATGTGTAAGTTTTAGTTAATGGGAGTTATTTTATTTAGGATTAGGTCTGGCTGCCAGTGGCAGAAAACTCAAACTATAGGGCTTGAACAAGACAGCTTATTTCTTACTCATATAAGACATTGGAGCTAGGTGTTACAGAGCTCTTAGAATGATCCACAGCCTCAAGACCCAGCATCCTTCCATCTTGTTGCTCAGTTGTGTGCAGTATTTATTTCCAATGTCATTCCATATTTCTGTGTGGCTGCTTTATTTCTAGACAATGCATCCTGATTCTAGGTTGCAGGAAGTAGGCAACAGGGAAAGAAGGAAACAGCCTTTCTTTAAGGTCACTTACTGAAAGCTTTATATTACTTTTGTTTAGACGCTTTGGCCAGAATGCAGATGCATGGCCACATTTGACAGCAAGGGAGTCTGAGGAATGTAATCTCAATTCTGGATCACCATGTGCCCAGCAAAAAATAGAGGTATTAAAGGAGGAAGGGGGGGCGCCTGGGTGGCTCAGTGGGTTAAGCCGCTGCCTTCGGCTCAGGTCATGATCTCAGGGTCCTGGGATCGAGTCCCGCATCAGGCTCTCTGCTCAGCAGGGAGCCTGCTTCCTCCTCTCTCTCTCTGCCTGCCTCTCTGCCTACTTGTGATCTCTCTCTGTCAAATAAATAAAGAAAATCTTTTTTAAAAAATAAATAAAGGAGGAAGGGGAAATGGATATTGGAGAAAAATTAGTTTCTGCCTTAGGACCAAAGATGGCAAAATTGATATTCTGTAATGAAAAACATCAAGACTTGAATTATTTGTCCAGATCAAGTGTCCTCCTACCTTCTCATGATAGTGAGTCTGGAAGTATGTTTAGTTATTAACATTTTCCCCTCAAATAGAATTTTGCTTGTGCTTGATTTAATTTAATACCTCTTTATTAATACTTTTTAATACTTTTAAAATACTTTTTAAATTTATGCAAAATTATTGAACTTCTTTAAAAGTTATTGTGGAGCACCCTCCTACACTGTTGGTGGGAATTCAAGCTGGTACAGCTACTCTGGAAAACAGTATGGAGGTTCCTCAAAAAGTTGAAAATAGAGCTCCCCTACGACCCAGCAATTGCACTACCGGTTATTTACTCTAAAGATACAAATGTAGTGATCAGAAGGGGGGACATTCACCCAAATATTTATAGCAGCAGTATCCACAATAGCCAAGCTATGGAAAGAGCCTAGATCATCCATCAACAGATGAATGGATAAAGAAGATATGGTATATACACATAAATAATGGAAAACTATGCAGCCATCAGAAAATGAAATCTTGTCATTTGCAATGATGTGGGTGGAACTAGGGGGTATTACACTAAACAAAATAAGTCAATCAGAGAAAGAATTATCATATGATCTCACTGATATGAGGAATTTGAGAAACAAGACAGAGAATCATAAGGTAAGGGAGGGGAAAGTGAAACAAAATGAAACCAAAGAGAGAGACAAACCATAAAAGACTCTTAATCTTGGGAAACAAACTGAGGGTTGCCGGAGGGGAGGGAGGTGGAAGCGATGGGATGGCTGGGTGATTGACATTGGGGAAGGTATGTGCTATGGTGAGAAAATAAATTTTAAAAAGTTATTGTGGAGCAAAGGGACTTGAAATACATAAAATGTTAGATTGTCTTTTATCAAGGGATGGTTATTTGGACTGCTGCTACCCACACTAACCTAATTAGGTCCCAGCTTGCCCAGAAGCTATTTGTAGGCACAGTGTATAAGTTATTCTCTAAGAATTGCATTGAATTGTACTTCATGTGTCATGAAGAAAAAAGTTATGAACATAGGAATATTCATATACTTTCTTCTTCCTCTTTGCCCTCTACCCTCCTGGATACTCTCTTTGGTAGACTGGTTCCTAGACATTTGTGAGGCATAGTCATAGAGGGGCATAGAAAGGTGAGATATGAGAAAGACCTGAGGAGGAGGGGGATACATTATCAAGGGAGGTTAAACCAAGATATATGATAAAAGACTTGGAGAGATACAGGATTTGTGGGAAAATGAAAGCCATGTGACCTGGAGGGGAGGGGTGGAAAGAAGACATTTTTGGAGGGGATTGTTTTTCTGGTTTTATTGATAAATAATTGACATCCATCCCTGTGTATGTTTAAGGTACATAGCATGATGGTTTGATTTACATATATTGTGAAGTGATTACCATAATTAGGTCAGCTAACATCCATCATATCACATAGATAAAATAAAAATAAAAGAAAAAAATTATAATGAGAACTCAAAGAATTTATTCTCTTAATATTCCTATATATCGTACAGCAGGGTTAACTGTAGTCATTGTGTTGTACATCATGGCCCTATTACTTATTTGTCTTATAACTGGAAGTTTGTTCCTTTTGATTACATTCTGGAGAGAGTTTTAAATGAGAGGTTCTGGAGTGTATTATATGAACTGTGCTTTCAAAATTTCATATGACTTGTAGCCTGAATCAACTGGGTCCCACACACATTAGTTAATAAGTGGAGTTGCAATTTGGTTGTATTTTGGGGTCCTCTTAAAGTTAATTAATTCTTTAAGAATTTTATCTTATCAAAATATAATTAATTAAACTTGATGAATTTCCTTTGTGATTAACAATTTTGATACTTTATATTTAAACATGTCATTCACTTAAGCACCAGGAGACCACAGTCATCTTGCATTTTCATGGCTTATGGTCCTTTGGAATTGCTTGCCTAATTAAAACTATCTTCACAGTGATCTCTCTGAGCTTTGCTTGTTCCATTGGACATTAACACACAAGTTTATTGGTAGGTGATTCAGGACCTCTACAGATGGATATGTTGTTCATTGCATAACTGTAGATGGTGGTTCTGAATAGAGTAAAGGGCAATGCATTTACATTTGCTCCCTTAAAAAAATAAATGGTTGATCATTTTATAGGCAGAGACATTTTTCCTCCCGTATACAATGAGCAGGATTATTTTGTCTGGAAAAAAAAAAGTAAAAGAGGCAAATGGGATAAAATTTTTAAAAGGGAGGATGTTATTGATGTGGTACTGTAAGTTACATAAGGGTCAACTGCAAATGGGGGGGGTGGTCTAGAAAATGGAATGAAATGCCAGCAGTGTGTGGCAGGTATCCACAAGATTGAACTGTCAGATGTGTGGCAAGTATGGTGTCTGGCAAATATAATGACAGGTAATACTCTAGCATTCAGGTGAATAATTTGCATCAGAAGTTGCAGGCACAGATACTAAGGTGGGACTGTCACTTCATGGGAAATTCAGGAATAGACAAGTTTCAGATTCAAAAGAGGTGGCAGTTGGAATGGTTTGTTTTCTCCATCACTTGACTGGGAATGTTTTTCCCTACGTTTTAGTCATCTGGGACTCCCTTTCCTTGGGAAAATCCTTCTGAAATGATGATTCTTTACATCTTTTTTTTAAATCTACTATTCCAAGAGTCCAAAGTGACATATGATGTCTGGCTTGGTAATCACCAAAGCTCTCTATAGCTTTGGAAGACTAAGGTTGGACCTTAGTCTGACTAAACCTCTCTTGCTCCCTATATTCGTTTTCTGACCCTCACCAAAACAAAACAAACAAAATTAAATAATTTATTCTAATTGAAAGTAATTGTTGCTTTTCCTACAGGAGTATTTTGCTACAAAAACACCTATGTTACATGAAAATTCAGATATACAAATTAGATCAGTGAGACAAATGGTACAGGAAAGATTGATCCTTATAAAAAGCTTTTGCAATAGAATTCCCTTAGGCAGAGAGCTCTCGGAGTATATATTCAAATAAGGTTTGCTTTGCTATACTTTAACTTACATATAACTCTTCAAGAACACAAAATATATCCTTCTACCTGTTCCTTGGCTATATCTTTGTTCAAGATGTCTTGGCAAAGACAGACAGGAAGGGGAAAGACAAAGGGGAATATACATACCAAGATTTCAGTTACAAAGCTTGGAAAATCCAATATGTTTCTACAATGACACATGTGCCATATGAACCTCTAATTGGAGTTTTGACATGACCTATTAGATGCTGCTAGTAAGGTATATAAAGTATTCACTTTAAAGCATTTTTTAAAAAGATTTTATTTATTTATTTGTCAGAGAGAGAGGGAGAGAGAGCGAGCACAGGCAGACAGAGAGGCAGGCAGAGGCAGAGGGAGAAGCAGGCTCCCTGCCGAGCAAGGAGCCCGATGCGGGACTCGATCCCAGGACGCTGAGATCATGACCTGAGCTGAAGGCAGCTGCTTAACCAACTGAGCCACCCAGGCGTCCCTAAAGTATTCACTTTAAAAAGAAGCATATGTGGAGCATAAAAAATAGCATGGAGGACAAGGGGTGTTAGAGAGGAGAAGGGAGTTGGGGTAAATTGGATAGGGAGGTGAACCACGAGAGACTATGGACTCTGAAAAACAATCTGAGGGGTTTGAAGTGGCGGGGGGGGGTGGGAGGTTGGGGGAACCAGGTGGTGGGTATTATAGAGGGCACGGATTGCATGGAGCACTGGGTGTGGTGAAAAAATAATGAATACTGTTTTTCTAAAAATAAATAAATTGAAAAAAAAAGAAGCATATGAAAAGAAAGATGTTCTAGGACTTGCTAAACAGAAGATTGCTAATAATAGTTGATTTGGGTGATGTTGGACAAGAAGGAATGATCTCAAGTGGAAGTTAGGAAGACAGTATGGAATCAGGATAGGGTCAGACATGTTGATAGTGGAATAGAAGGGAGATTTTTTGTTTGTTTGTTTGTTTTCAATTTATTTATTTTCAGAAAAACATTATTCATTATTTTCTCACCACACCCAGTGCTCCATGCAAGCCGTGCCCTCTATAATACCCACCACCTGGTACCCCAACCTCCCACCCCCCTGCCACTTCAAACCCCTCAAATTGTTTTTCAGAGTCCATAGTCTCTCATGGTTCACCTCCCCTTCCAATTTACCCAAATTCCCTACTCCTCTCTAACGCCCCTTGTCCTCCATGCTATTTGTTATGCTCCACAAATAAGTGAAACCATATGATAATTGACTCTCTCTGCTTGACTTATTTCACTCTAGAAGGGAGCTTTTAATAATAGATCTATGTAATGAACTTTGACATATAACAGAGGTGATATGGCAAATCACAAGGAGAAAGAAGAACTATTTAACAAATGAAGCAAAAAACTGTACATATGAGGAAAAATGAAATTTGATACTTACCTAAGTCCATATTAAAAAAAAACAAAACAGATCAACTTTAGGAAGATTAAGAACTTGACTGCCAAAAACCAAAAATATGACTTGGAAGAAAATATAGGTGATTAATTTTCTGACCTTGGAATAAGAAAATAAAACCTGAGGTACCTGACCCATAAAATAACAGACTGATAAATTAAAGGTCTTTTGATCATTAATAGATACTACAGACTAAACTGAAAGACAAGTTACACCCTGGGGAAAAAGGTATGTATTTGTAACACATAGAACCAAAAAAAGTCTTAGTATAGGAATTAATAAAGAAATTCTACAAGTGGGATGAAAAAAAATCCCAATAGAAAAATATAGGGAAAATATAGGACTAGGCATTTCAGAGAAAAGGAAACATATATGTCTAATACACATAAAAAGATATACAACTTCACTTTTACTCAGGGAAATACAGATTGGGAACACAATGGGATGCCATTTTACATCCACCGGATTGATAAAATTTAGGTAGCCTGAAAATACCAAGTGTTGGAGAGAATGTATATGTGATCTCTCTTTTACATTTCTTGTGGGAATATGATATAATTGCTTTAGAAAACAATTTGGTGTTATTTTGTAGAGTTGAACATTTGTACAACACATGACCTAGCATCAATACTAGGTATTTCCAAGAGAAATTTTAGCTCAGTTACCCAAGGAGACATGTACTAATTAAATTGTTTGTGGTGGCATTGTTTGTAATAGCAAAATCTGGGTGATCACCAACATGACCATGAATAAGAAAATGAGTAAATGATTTGTGGAATGTTAACATAATGGGATATTATATTGGTGAAAATGAATGAACTGTATCTACAAACAACAATGTGAATAAACCTTACTAAAATGATACTGAGGAAAAAAAAAATCAAGAACCAGAAAACAGCATATAATATAGTCCAAGATCTATACAGAACTACTCAAACTCAACAATCAAAAAACAGATAATCACATCAAAAAATGGGCAGAAGACATGAATAGACACTTCTCCAAAGAAGACATACAAATGGCTAACAGACACATAAAAAAATGTTCATCATCATTAGCCATCATGGAGATTCAAATCAAAACCACATTGAGATAACACCTTACACCAGTTAGAATGGCCAAAATTAACAAGTCAATGTATAATAAGTGCTGGAGAGAATGTGGGGAAATGGGAAACCTTTTACACTGTTGGTGGGAATTCAAATTTGTGCCAGCACTTTGGAAAACAAGTGTGGAGATTCCTCAAGAAATTAAAAATAGAGCTTCCCTATGACCCTGCAATTGCACTACTGGTTATTTACCCCAAAGATACAGATGTAGTGGAAAGAAAGGCCATCTGTACCCCAATGTTCATAGCAGAAATGGCCACAATTGCCAAACTGTGGGAAGAGCCAAGATGCCCTTCAACAGATGAATGGATAAAGAAAATATGGTTCATATATACAATGGAATATTATACCTCCATCAGAAAGGACGAATACCCAACTTTTGTATCCACATGGATGGGACTGAAGGAGGTTATGCTGAGTGAAATAAGTCAAGCAGAGAAAGTCAATTATCATAGGTTTCACTTAATTGTGGAGTGTAAGGAATAACATGGAGGACATTAGGAGAAGGAAAGGAAAAGTGAATTGGGGAAAATTGGAAGGGGAAGATGAAGCACGAGAGACTGCGGACTCTGAGAAACAAACTGAGGGTTTGGAGGGGGGAAAGGTGGAGGGGATAGGTGAGCCTGGTGGTGGGTATTAAGGAAGGCACATATTGCTTGGAACACTGGGTGTGGTGCATAAACAATGAGTCTTGGAACACTGAAAAAATAAAAAATAAAATCTTTAAAAAAAAATAAAAGTACAGGGGCACCTGGCTGGCTCAGTGGGTTAAGCCTCTGCCTTTAGCTCAGTTCATGGTCTCAGAGTCTGAGGATGGAGCCCCACATCAGTTTTTCTGCTCAGCAGGGAGCCTGCTTCCCCCCCTCTCTCTGCCTGCCTCTCTGCCTACTTGTGATCTCTCTCTCTCTCTCTGTCAAATAAATAAAAAAAGTAATAAAAGTACAACCTACAGTAAAAAAGCAATATAATACTCATTTTGTAAAATGAATAAACAAAGCAAAACATTTTTTTAAAATTTATTTATTTATTTGACAGAGATCGCAAGTAGGCAGAGAGGCAGGCAGAGAGAGAGGAGGAAGCAGGCTCCCTGCTGAGCAGGGAGCCCAATGCGATCCCAGGACCCTGGGATCATGACCTGAGCTGAAGGCAAAGGCTTTAACCCACTGAGCCACCCAGGCGCCCCAAAACAAAACATTTTTAAGAAATACATGTATACTTGATAAAATTAATGAAAAGGGAAGGGGATGATAAACATAAAATATGGGATAGTGGTTATTTCAGGGAGTCATGGGTGATAGGATAATAGATATAGGTAATGTTCCAGTTTGGGGATTGGACAGTGGGTTCATGAATGCGTATTAGGACACTAAATTAAATACATGAAAAGAGCAATTTATAAAGCAGTGATTGTATGATCTGAAACAAGAATTATGATTAATTCAATTCTGTACACCTGAGATTCAAGCAAAATCCAAAACAATAAACACCTTGCTATAGCCTACAAAATCCCATGTAATCTGGCTTTTGGCTTCTCTTTTGATTTAATTTCCTGTCTTTCTTATCTTTGTACATTCAGCTTCAGCTATACTGCTTTTTCTGTTAGTCCTTGAACTTTTTAAACATGCTTTTCCTGCAGGGCCTAGAATATTTCTCAGATATCCACAGGTCTTGCTCTCTCACATCACTCATGTTTCTCAAGTATCTCAGCAAGGCCTTCTTTGAACATCTGTCTAAAGTGTACTCCTTATGCTGTCTCTACACTCTGCTCTATTTCTCTTCACACTAGACACTGATATATACATATTATTTTTATTATTTTTCTTTCCACATGTGGAAGATCCAGGGAGGCAAAGGTTTTGTTTTGTCTACTTCTCTATTGCTGTTTAGCTACTTCCTACTTGTCCTTTGTCTCAAGTGGCATCTCTTCCAGAAAATCTTTTCTGACTCCCCTAATCTAGGTTAGTGCTTTTCTTCTGCCCTACTCTTCTGCTCCATGATAACACAAAAAAACCCCTCACTTTCTTTTATGGTTAGCTGTTTACCAGTTTGTCTCTTTCACTAAATTTGTGTGTGCTCTGAGGATGTAGACCCTGGTTTGTATGTGTGTGTGTGTATGTAGTTAATCCAAATCACGTCAGTGTCTACCACATAGTATATGTTCAATAATGATTATTTCTTAAACAATAAAATAGATCTAAGAATCAGCAAGTGAGCAAGTAATCCAACCTCAGGTCTAAGATGTCTAGCCAGATAAAAAGGGAGATTGGTCATGTGGAAATAGTACATTGTGATGTAAATAGGAGAAGCTGGATATTTTTGGGGTGAGACTTAGTTGTGTTTCTATAGAAGCCTTTTTATGCAGACTTCAGTGACTTCATCTCTTTTAATGTAGGGTCTTAAGAGATATCCAGGGCTGGTTATGTGCCTGTATTCCTATGAGGAATAGAAATCCAGAAGCCTTTTAATCATTCAGCATTTCTGCACAGTTATAGTTCTGGGGAAACTCATAGGCATGTGATGATGCTGAGATCTTTTGAGTTGTTAAAACAAGACTGTATAATCAGATTCAGATTCTCTGCTGCCTAAATATTTGTCATTTTATAATCTATGTAAGGTACATAATTCCCTTTCTATTTACTGAATAAAATTTCCAGGGCAAGTCCCTTCCTCTGCCCGATGACCCCTGTCATATGAATATCTACAAGCTATCAATTGCCTATAGTTTCTCTCAATGGCGTCATGCTTTCCAAATCAAATTACCCTTTTTCTCTTTCTGGCTCAGTCATTATGGGATCACCTTTCCCATCATTATCAGCATTAATGCTGCCCATAATTATATACACAATTGGATTGCTTACTCACTTGCACAGATAATTGCATCAATATGCCTGCAATTTTGCCAGCTACCAAGTAATATACCCAATAGTCATATGAGAGTATGAATAAATTATTGACACTGATTTACTTTATATGATGGAGCAACTTCAGAGTTCATAGTTTGGGTGTAATTATTGTTGTGATTTGTTCATTAAATGGATGTTACCTCTTTTCTGTTTATGAATGGGCTATGGCTATAGGAACTTCAAACTCCTGATATGTTTATGGTGGCCTACTCAACCACTAGTACCTAAAAGTACTGCTTGGTATACAGATAGTGAAAATAAAATACTAATTAGAAGAAGGGAATATATTTTGTTTCTGTGAGTGAGTGAACTATTTGTTTCCTAGTCATAAACTGCAATCCTGTTTCAGTAAGCTCTCAGGCCCCATATAGAGGGCTAACCACAGCCATAACTAAAAATAGTGGCAGTTCATACAGATGAATATATTAGAGAGGTCCCTCAAGAACAGAGTGGCTTGATGGGCATTGCGAGATGATGAAAGAAACTCTAGGAGTAGGAGGTATGCCAAGATCCAGATGAACAGGGAGATTGTTTTATCAAAGAGGACTGGTAGATAAAATGTTCTGGGATCACTTCTGGGTTGCAGGAATGGGATTGTAGTGTGAGAGTAAGGTAGGGCCAGATTTTACAATTATCAGGGTTAAAATACAGGTGGAAATAATAGGGGTGATTACTTGAAGTAGGTTATAAGGTAGAGTCTTGGTCATGTATTAGTGTGGTGGAGCAGGCTCATACTATCTCATGAGAGCTGACTGTGTGTACTTCTCTTCCTAACTACATATTCAGTGACTTCACATTAGTTGTTTGATACCAGCTATTGTTGAATTTATTGAATTCTTATTATGTGTCAGGCACATGCATTATTTTACTTAAGTCTCACATCATTCCATTTTTTAAATCTCTTGAATGCATTTTGTTTCTTTTTTTTATTGTATTATGTTATATTAGTCATCATTAAGTACATCATTAGTTTTTGATGTAGTGTAAGTACATCATTAGTTTTTGATGTAGTGTCCCATGAGTCATTGTTTGCATATATCACCCAGTGCTCCATGCAATAGGTGTCCTCCTTAATACTCATCACTAGGCTAACCCATCCTCCCATCTCTCTCCCCTCTGAAACTCTCAGTTTCTTTCTCAGAGTCCATAGTCTCTGCATGGTTCATCTCCCCCTCTGATTCCTCCCCCACTTCATTTTTCCTTTCCTTCTCCTAATGTCCTCCATGCTATTCCTTATATTTCACATATAAATGAAACCATATGATAATTGTCTTTCTCTGCTTGACTTCTTTCACGTAGCATAGTCCCCTCCAGTTCCATCTATGTCGATGTATTCCATTTTCTTATGAGGAAACTGAGGCACAGAGCAGTTTAATAAGTTCAGTTACTAGAATGGGGCCATGTGATCAGAACACGACTAGTAGTAAAGATGGTTCAATGATGGGCTGCTTGAATACTAAGCTAGGCATTATAAATCTTTCCTGATCAGGAATAACTTGGGTCCCAGAATTGGGCATGCAAGACTAGTAGAGCATGGCCTAGGGAACCAGGCTAGTCATGCCTGGTAGAATTCTAAGTAGAATTATGTTCTTTTTTTTTTTTAGAATTATGTTCTAATTTTACTTCATCCTCTTGTATAAAGTTTTCCCAGAATTCATCAGTATGAGATAGGAGAGCAGTAGAATGAGCCTAGGTATTCCTTTCCACACTCCATGCCTTTACGGTAAGCAATGATTTCTCTACTTCTAATTCCTTCTCAAGGGTCTCTCTCAGTATCATACTCATGACCCTCTGTGTGATTCTAAGGTTCTAGAGAATAGACTGTATGTACTTTCACAAACAGTGTTTGAGAACACATGTTCTTATTTTTCTATGGCACATTCTACATTTTTATAGCCAGAAAGACTCTTTAAGATGGAGTCACTTTATTTTGTTTCCTTGCAGCATGCAGTTTTTAAAGTCAGTTATTGCAGTCCACACACATCACTAACAACAGGATTGAATTTAATTTTTTTAACTTCTTTTCCAATTAGATAAAAATAACCAACCAAAAGAAAAAATATATTAAACTGTGTAAATCCAAATATACAAACATCTATTAAGCCCTGACTGATTATTAGGTATTGTAAATGCATGTTTTTGGTTTGTCATATCTGCAAATTAATGTAAACTTTATTTAAAACAACTTATTTTTGAACCCTTAATGATTTTCTTTTACTTTACTGTAGCAATTCGCAGGAAGTCAACTGCAGGAAGATTTAGCAGAATAGTAATATCCTTTCTATTACTTTAGACACAATAAGAAACACAGCTCTTCCAAGAAATCAGTTTTGCTCTGCAGTAGGTCCATAATTTCATATAGATCTGAGAGAAAATAGAGAAAAAGAGCATTTTAAGCAGGTGTGGGCTTTGCATGTATGACATTTGTTTTGGGTTTTGATTGATTCATCATCTTGGCAAATCATGCAAGGCCCTGTGCTATGTGGAGTGAGGATTTAGTTGAGTCTAAAAGAGGTGGTGATATTTAGGTAGCTAACTGAATACAATGTGTATTAATGTGACACAAAACATCATTATACTCATGAAGTTTTAGACCCAAAGTCCAAAACCTTCCAAAACAAGTGCACCAAAGTTTGAATACATATGTTGAAGGTGGAGGATTTATAACTGAACAGTAGAGACTAAAAGTTCTTTGTATCAGTAAATTATTGCTGTATACCATATCATCTTACAAATTAGTTGCTTTAAATATCAACCTTGTATTACTGATTTTGAGTCAGTGAGTTAGTGGAACAGTTCTGGTCTTGTCTGGTTTCACTCATGAATTTACAATCATCTGTGAGTCAGCTAGGGGTTGACTTGTTTAGGATGGCCTCAGCCTGGGCAATTTAGCTCTTCTCCACATTATCTTGCATCTCTCTAGCAGGGTATTGTGTGTTTGTTTAATTGTGGGAGAAGTCTAACAGAGTAAGCATGAACAAGCAAAGACTCTGCTTATGTCATATTAGCTATCATTCAGTTAGGGGAAAGATTTTACATGTCCGAGTCCAAAATGAAGTGATAGGGAATAACAGCTCACCTAGAATGGGAAAATCTGCATAGCAAAGTTTCTGGATCCACTGATAGGTAAAGGATTTGGGCCATTTGTTGTAATCCATCTACCATGTTCTTCTGGTATATAGAATCTTTGGAAGCAAAATTGATGATGGTTCATGAATGTTTTTGCTGGTCTATATAGCAATGAAAATCAGCTTTCAACTGTTGATACACTGAGAAATGAAGTATGTTACTTTCAAAATTAATGCTACTTGGGTTATAATATAACTGTAATATCTAGTACAGTGAAAGAAATTATCCTACTGTACTTTGCATTGAGCATGATATGTCATTTGTTCATTCCTTCAAGTAACATTTATTTCTTACCTAATGTGTACAGTTTAGCAAACTAGAGCATAACCACAAGGGGGCAAGAAAATAGTGAGAAATCTTAAAACAAACTGGGAGAAATGGTTGAAGAAATTTAGTTACCTTTGGACTACAGAAGAGAGGACATAGCACGGATATAAGCAAAGTCTTCAAATATGTAAAAAACCTTCATATAGAAGAGGCATAACATTGATGTATATTACCTTAGAAAGCAGAACAGTCCATTGCTTTTAGAATAGATAGTCTGACCTACAAGGCCCTACATGATTGGCTTCTGCCTGTTTCTCTTACCTCATAGCCCAACACTTCCCCTTGTTCACTGCAGTGCAGCTGCATTGGCCTCTTTGTTGTTCTTTGTGCACATCAGGCATAATCTTACCTCAGGGCCTTTTTACTTGTTATTTCCTCTTCTTCCGTGGAATACTTTCCCCCAAAACAGTTGCATAGTTAGCTCCTTGTATTCAAATCTCACCTCAAATGTCCCCTCCTCAGATAAGTCTTCCCTGACCTACCAATCTCATATTATTAACCCTTATGCCTCCTAATTTTCATTATTTATCTCATAACCCTTTTTTTTTACTTCCTTGCATATTTCAGTCTGGAATTATCCTATTTATGTACTTACTTGCGAGTTATTTATTTCCTTACAAATAGGGTATAAGCTCCATGAGAATAAGGTTCTTGTTTATCTTGTTTACTACTGTCTCTCCATCATACCTAAAATGGTACCTGGCACATAGTTGGCTCCCAATAATTATGTATTTAATGAAATAATAAATATAATGATTTACAGGTATATGTGGGCTATATTGTGAAGTAATGAGTTTCCCATCCTTGTATGTGTTTAAGTAGAGGTCAAGTAGAGGTAGGAAGATTTCAAGAAGATTCTGCATTAGGTGGGAATGTTAACTTGGTGACCTCTAGGAATCCTTTGAACTCAGATATTTTATGATTTCTGAGATCTAGTAAGAATACTAAATATATGCAACCTAGTATTCTTAGAGATTTACAAAATTCAAGAGGATTTCAAGGTTATCTCATATTTCAAAAAGTATGCCGTTTTGTCTGTGGAAATTTTTGTGAGATCAGGGAATCATCATTGATACACTAGACACAGTAGAATGTGTCCACAACTAGGTTTTGTTTACTTTTTGCTCTCCTTGGCTCTCTGAGGTGAATTATAGCCACCACAATATGAGGCTGTAATATTTTGAATAAACTCTGCAGTAGAGGTTCTTTAACCATTGTGTTATTTCTTTTCTCTTCCCTGAAGAAAATGTTCTTGAGAACATGAGAATGAGCTGGGTCTTGAAAGGTGGGACAGGCTTTGGATCATAGCAGACATTTTAGGCTGGGGGAAGAGCCTGAATTAAGGCATGGACATGGAAGTATGTAAAAGAAGTAGACCAGCTGGATTTTTTAAAAAGGTTTGGCTCTCTTATTTTTAATTTTTTTTTATTGAGGGAAAATTGATATATGACATGATATAAATTTCAGGTGTATAACATTATAATATAATATTTGTGTACACTACAAAGTAATCACCACCATAAGTCGCCATTGAGTATCATGTTAACTGTGGGTTTGTCATATATGGCATTTATTATATCGAGGTATGTTCCCTCTATTCCCACTTTGCTGAGGGTTTTTTATATGTTTATTTTATTTTTATGTTCAATCAACCAATTTGTAGTACATCACTAGGAGGGTTTTCATCATAACTTATGTCCAGTGCTTTTTCGGCATCTGTTGAGATGACCATATGATTTTTATCTTTTATCTTATTAATGCGGTATACCATGTTTATTGATTTGTGGATAATGAACCATCTTTGCATCACTAGAATAAATCCCACTTGATCACAGTATGTAATCCTTTTAACATTTGTTGAATTTGGTTTGCTAATACTTTGTTGAGGATATTTGCATTTATATTCATTCAGGATATTGACCTATAATTATTAAAAGGTTTTTATTTAAATTCCAGTTATTTAACATATGGGTAATATTAGTCTCAGGTGCACAATACAGTGATTCAACAATGCCATATATCACCTGGTGCTCATCACAAGTGTACTCCTTAATCCCCATCATGTATTTCACCCATTTCCCCCCACCAACCACTTCCTTCTGGTAACTATCCATTTGTTTTCTTAGTTAAGACTCTTCTTCTTGGTTTGGCCCTGCCCCCCTCTTTTTTTTTTTTCCTTTGCTCATTTGATTTGTTTCTTAAATTCCATCTATAAGAGAAAAATGCCACATGATTTCATTCTCTTACTGACTTATTTTGCTTAACATAATACTCTCTAGCTCCATCCCATCCTGTAATGCGTGTGTGTGTGTGTGTGTGTATCTGGATTTGGTGACAGGGTAATTCTGTCCTAATAAAATGAATATGGAAGCATTTCCTCTTCAAATTGTTAAAGAATTTGAAGATAGGTATTAAATCTTCTTTGAATAATTAGTAGAATTCACCAGTGAAGCTGTCTTGTCCTGCACTTTCATTTGTTGAAAGAAATGTTTTTCATAACTGATTCAATCTTTGCTAATAATCAGTCTATTCAGAATTTGTATTTCTTCATGATTCAGTCTTAGAAGGTTGTATATTTCCAGGAATTTATCCATTTCTTCTGGTTTTCCAGTTCATTGGCAAAAAATTTTTGTAGGTGTGTCTTATGATCCTTTGTATTTCAGTGGTATGTTATAACTTTTTCTATGTCTGATTTTATTTATTTTATTAATTTTATGTATATTTTTTTTCTTGGTGAGTCTAGCTAAAGTTTATTAATTTTGTTTATCTTTTCAAAAGGACCAGCTCTTAATTTCATTGATCTTTTCTATTTTTTGTATCTATTTCATTTATTTATTTTTTTTAAAGATTTTATTTATTTATTTGACAGAGAGAAATCACAAGTAGATGGAGAGGCAGGCAGAGAGAGAGAGGGAAGCAGGCTCCCTGCCGAGCAGAGAGCCCGATGCGGGACTCGATTCCAGGACCCCGAGATCATGACCCGAGCCGAAGGCAGCGGCTTAACCCACTGAGCCACCCAGGCGCCCTATTTCATTTATTTTTGCTCTGAACTTTTTTTTTAAAGATTTTATTTATTTATTTGACAGAGAGAGATCACAAGTAGGCAGAGAGGCAGGCAGAGAGAGAGAGGAGGAAGCAGGCTCCCTGCCGAGCAGAGAGCCTGATGCGGGATTCGATCCCAGGACCCTGAGATCATGACCTGAGCCGAAGGCAGCGGCTTAACCCACTGAGCCACCCAGGCACCCTGCTCTGAACTTTATTATTTTCTTTTTTTACTGACTTTTTTCTTCTCCTCCTCCTCTTCTTTCTTCTTTGCTTTGTTTAGGTGCAGAATTAGATTGTTTATTTGAGATTTTTCTTGTTTCTTTATGTAGTTCTGCATAGCTATAAACTTACCTCTTAAAAGTGCTTTTGCTGTATCATATAAGTTTTGGACTGTTATATTTCCATTGTCATTTGTCTGCAGGAATTTTTTGTCTGTTTGTTTCTCCTTTGGTTTCTTTATTGATCCATTGATTTTTCAGTAGTATGTTTAATTTCCACCTATTTGTTAATTTTCCAGTTTTCTTCTTATAATTGATTTTGAGTTTCATACCGTTATGATTAGAGAAGATATTTGATATGATTTCTTCTTTTTTAAATTTATTGAGTCTTATAATGTGGACTAACATAATCTATCCTGAAGAATGTTCCATGTGTACTTGAGAAGGATGTATATTCTGCTGCTATTGGATGGACTATTCTATACATACCTATTAAGTCCATCTGGTCTCATGTGTCTTTTACAGCCAGTGTTTCCTTATTGATTTTTTTTTATAATGAGAAATATAGCTTTTATGGTAAAAAAGGATATCAATAAAATATACACAGAAGGAAATAATAAGATGAATTAGAAATCCATTACACAATATAAAAACACATATGTCAGCAGTTATAGATGAAGTGAATAAAAAGCAGGCAAGACATCAGTAAAGCACCAATGAACAAATAAAAAAATAGCTATATATACAATAATATAAAAAATCATTAACCACCTAAAATTCATTTAGGCAGATAATGAAAGACATGAACACTATTATAAATTATTGCAGAATTAATTAAATAATGCACCATAATTAATAGAAAGATCCCATGTGTTCCTCAGAAGAGTTAATATTGTTCACGTTACTACTGCTTAATCTACAGATTCAATTCAATCCCTACCAAATTCAAATAGTTCCATCTGTAGAAAGGAGATAGCTGATCCTCTATCACAGGGAATTGTGAGAGGCCTCAAATAACAAAACAATCTTGAAAAAGAAGAATAAGTCAGTTTTTGGTTTCAAAACAATGTAATGACAGAAGGGAAGATATATACCATTGGGAGAGAATCAATGTATCAGAAAAAAACCACAAATATCTATGGTCAAATGATTTTTTGAGAAGAATGTAAATTCCATTCAGTGAGGAAAGATTTATGTCTTTAACAGGTGACATTTCGACAGCTGAATTTTTAAATGCAAAAGAATAATACTGGCCTTCTACTTCACACCACCTACAAAAATTAATGCAAATATATCAATGACCTAAATATAAAATCTGAATACATATAACTCTAAGAAAGAAAAAAAGGAAGGAAGAAAGAAAGAAACCCAATACTTGATGGCCTCAATTTTTATAATGGAATATCTGAGGTAACACCACATGTATAAACAACAAAGGAAAAATGATAAATTGGACTACATTAAAATAGAACATTTTGTACATCAAGATAATTTTCTGGAAAGGGAACAGACAACATACAGAAAAAAAATAGACAACATACATTAAAAAAAATCTGGAAGATATATAGCTGATCATGTTTTAAATCCCAAAGATACAAATAACTCATGCAGGGGGAAAAAATTAACAAATTGTGTTCTAAAGAAGACTTACCTTTGGCTGTTGGCCATTAGTATGTCTTCTCTGGAGAAATGCCTGTTCATGTCCTCTGCTAATTTCCTGATTGGATTAATTGTTCTTTGGATGTTGAGTTTGATATGTTCTTTATCGATTTTGGATACTAGCCCTTTATCTGATAGGTTGTTTGCAAATATCTTCTCCCATTCTGTCAGTTGTCTCTTGGTTTTGTCAACTGTTTCCTTTGCTATGCAAAAGATTTTATCTTCATGATGCCCCAATAGTTCATTTTTGTCTTTGTTTCCTTTGCCCTTGGAGATGTGTCTAGCAAAAAAAAAAAAAAAAAAAGCCAAGATTTCATTTCTGATGGCTGTGTAATATTCCATAGTATAGATATAGTATAGATATACCACTTATTATTGTTACCACATAGTATAGATATACCACTTATCCTTTATCCTTTCATCTGTCAATGGATGCCTTGGCTCTTTTCATAGTTTAGCTACTGTGGACATTGCTGCCATAAACATTGGGGTGCAGGTGCCCCTTCAGATCAGTACTTTTTTTAAAAAGATTTTATTTATTTATTTGACAGAGATCACAAGAAGGCAGAGAGGCAGGCAGAGAGAGAGGGAAAGAAGGTTCCCTGCTGAGCAGAGAACCCAATGTAGGGCTTGATCCCAGGACCCTGAGATCATGACTCGAGCCAAAGACAGAGGCTTAACCCACTGAGCAACCCAGGTGCCCCAGTACATTTATATCTTGTATCTACCAGAAGTGCAATGTTTTCCAGAGTGGCTGTACTAGCTTGCATTTCCACCAACCAACAGTGTGGGTGGGTTACCCTTTCTTCTCATTCTTGCCAACATCTGTTGTTTCCTGAGTTGTTAATTTTGGCCACTCTGACTAGTGTGAGATGGTTTCTCATCATGGATTTGGTGATGTTGAAAACCTTTTCATGTGTCCATTGGCCAGGAATCCATCAAAGCCCTAGAGGAAAACACAAGCAACAACCTCTTTGACCTTGGCCACAGCAACTTCTTGCTAGACACATCTCCTTATTGATTTTTTATCTGGTGATCTATCTATTGATGTAACTGGGGGCATTAAAATACCCTACTATTATTGTATTGCTGTCACTTTCTTCCTTTAGGTCTGTTAATATTTGCTTTTTATATTTAGGTGCTCCTATGTTGGATACATAAATATTTATAAGTTTGTTACCGTACAGCACTATTACAACATCATTGACTATGTGCTTTGTGTTGTGATTTTCATTCCCATTACTTATTCATTCCTGCTTCTCTTAACCCACTTTACTGATTCCCTTACCCCTCTGGCAACCATCAGTTTTTTCTCTGTATTTGTAGGTTTGATTCTGCTTTTTGTTTATTTTTCCTTTTTTTGTTTTTTGTGGTTTTTTTTGGAGCCTGGGTGGCTCAGTGGGTTAAAGCCTCTGCCTTCAGCTCAGGTCATGATCCCAGGGTTCTAGGATTAAGCCCTTTATTGGGTTCTCTGCTCAACAGGGAGCATGCTTTCCCCCATCTCTCTCTGCCTGCCTTTCTGCCTACTTGTGACCTCTGTCTGTCAAATAAATATTCCTTTTTTTAAGATTCCACATGTGAGTAAAATCATGTGGTATTTTTCACTTAGCATTATACCTTGTAGATCAATCCATGTTGCTGCAAATGACACAATCTCATCCTTTTTATGGCTGTGTAATATTCCCTTGCATTCATATACTACATTTTCCTTATCCATTCATTTCCTGGTGGACACTTGGCTTTCTTTCATATCTTGGCTATTGTAAATAATGTTGCAATTATAAGGTGCATATATGTTTTCAAATCAGTATTTTCATTTTCTTTCAGCAAATACCCAGTAGTGGAATTATTGGGTCATATGTTTTTCTAATGTTAAGCTTTTGAGGAAACGCCATACTGTCTTGCACAGTGAATATACCAATGTACATTCCCACCAATAGTATGTGGGGCTTCCTTTCTCCACTAACACTTGTTATTTCTTGTCTTTTTATTTTAGCCCTTCTGATAAGTGTAAGGTGATATTCCATTGTGGTTTTAATTTGCATTTCCCTGATGATGAATGTTGTTGAGCATCTTTTCATGTATCTTTTGGCCACCTGTAGGTCTTCTTTGGAAGCTTTCTATCCATGTCTTCTGCTCATTTTTTACTAGATTGTAGTTTTAGTATTGAGTTGTATGAGTTCTTTATGAATTATGGAAATCAACCCATATAGGAACTATGGTTTGTAAATAACTTCCCCCATTCAGTAGGTTGCCTTTTTGTTTTATTGATTATTTCCTTCACTGTAAAAAAAAACACCACTTTTCATTTTGTAGCACCAATAGTTTACTTTTGCTTTTGTTTCCCTTGCCTCAGAAGACATATATAGAAAAATGTTGTCAGGGCCAATGTCAGAGAAATTACTGTCTGTGTTCTCTTCTTGAATTTTTGTGATTGCAGGTCTCACATTAGCTCCTTAATCCATTTTGCGTTTATTATTGTATGTGGTGTTAGAAAGTGGTCCACTTTCATTCTTTTACATGTAGCTGTCTAGTTTCCCCAGCACCATTTACTGAAAAGACTATTTATTCCCCATTGTAGATTCTTGACCTATCTCATCTTACCTTAATCTTGTCATAGATTAATCGACTATCAAAGTGTGGATTTATTTCTAGGCTCTCTGTTGTGTTCTATTGATTTATTTTTTTATATCTTTTCAGTGTTCCAGAATTCATTGTTTGTGCACCACACCCAGTCCTCCATGCAATACACGCCCTCCATAATACCCACCAAAGGCTCAGTTTTTTTAAATATATGATCTTTATTTTGTTGAGGTATGTTCCCTCTAAACTCACTTTGTTATAAGTTTTATCATTAATTGATGTTGAATTTTGTCAAATGCTTTTTCTGTATTTATTGAGATGATTTTTATTTATTTTATTTATGTGATTTTTATCTTTCATTTATTTTTAGTATGGTGTATAACATTGATTTGTGAATATTTGTCCTTGCATCTCCAGAATAAATTCCATATGATCAAGGTCAACGATCATTTTAATATATTGTTGAATGCCAGTTACTTATATTTTGTTGAACATTTTTTGTATCTGTGTTCATTAGGGATATTTGTCTGTAGTTTTCTCTTTTTCTTTTGTTTAAACTTTGTCTAGTTTTGGTATCAGGGTAATGCTGGCCTTGTAGACTGTATTTGAGAGCTTTCCTTATAATTTTTGGAGTACTTTGAAGAGAATAAGTATTAATTCTTCTTTGAACATTTGGTAGAATTCACCTGTGAATCCATCTTATTGTGGACTTTTATTTTTTAGTAGTTTTATGATTACAGATTCAATTTTGTTACTAGTAATCGGCATGTTTAATTTGGTTTTTTTTCCTAATTTAGTTTTGGAAGATTGTATGTTTCTAGCAATTATCCATTTCCTCTATGTTGTACAGTTTGTTGGTATACATGATTTTCATGCAATTCTTTTATAATCTTTTATATTTATTTGGTGTCAGTTACTCTCCTCTCTCATTTCTGATTTTTATTTATTTGTTTTATTTATTTTTCTTTTTTGTGATAAGTCTCACTAAGGGTTCATCAATTTTGTTTATCTTTTCAAAGAACCAGCTCTTAGTTTCACTGATTTTTTTTTCCTTTTGTTTCTTTAGTTTGAGTTATTTATTTCTGCTTTGATCTTAATATTTCCTTTTTTCTACTCACCATTGCCTTCGTTTATTCTTCTTTTCCTAGTTTTTTTAGGTGTAAAGTTAAATTATTTTCTGAGCTTTTTCTTGTTTCTTGAGGTGGGCCTGTATTGCTATATATTTTCCTCTTAGAACTATTTTCACTATGTCCCTAAGATTGTGAACCATTGTTTTCTCATTTTCATTTTTCTCTTTGTATTTTTTAATTTCTTCTTTGATTGCTTCACTGACCCATTGTTTATTGTTATGTCCATTAGCCTCCATGCATTTGTGGTTTTTTTTTTCAGTTTTCTTCTTGAGGTTTATTTTTATTTTTTATGATTTTATTTATTTATTTGAGAGAGAATGAGCAGTTGGGAGGGAGAGAGAGACAGAGAGAGAAAGAAAAGCAGACTCCCTGCTGAGCAGGAAGCTTAATGTGGGGCTTGGTTCCAGGTCCCAGAGATCATGACCTGAGCTGAAGGCAGGCACTTAACTGACTGAGCCACCCAGGTGCCCTGTGATTTATTTTTAGTTCCATTTCATTGTGTTTGGAAAAGATGCATGGGATGATTTCAATCTTCATAAATGTATTGAGACTTGTATCGTGGCCCAATGTGTCATCTCTTCTGCAAAATGTTTCATGTGCATTTGAATTGAATGTGTATGGTATGTTATATATATATTTGTTATGTCTATTTGGTCTTATGTGTCATTCAAAGACACCATATTCTGTGATTTTCTGCCTGGATGATCTTCCACTGATGTAAGTGGGGTGTTAAAATTCCCTATTATTATTGTATTACCATTAATCTCTCTCTTTATGTCTGTTAATATTTCCTTTATGTATTTAGGTGCTTCAGTGTTGGGTGCATAGATGTTTTAAAGTTTTATAGCCACTTGTTGGATCAATCCCTTTATCATTATCTTTGTCTCTTGTTGCTGCCTTTGTTTTGAAGTCTATTTTGTCTGTTTTAAGTATTGCTATTCCTACTCTGGCTTTTGTTCTCATTTCCATTTGCATAGTGAATGTGTTTCCATCTCTTCACTTTTAGTCTTTAAGTGTTTTTAGGTCTGGGGTGAATCTTGTTGACAGCATACAGGTATTTTTTATTTTTCTGCTTCCCTATGTCTTTTAACTGGAGCATTTGGCAATTTGCATTTTAAGTAATTATAGATAGCTATATACTTACTACCATTGTGTTATTTGTTTTATGGTTGTTTTGTAGTTTTTTTCCTTTCTTCTCTTATTCTCTTCCTTTGTAATTGTTTTTGTGTTTGTAATGTTATGTTTGGTTTTCTTTCACTTTATTTTTGTATATCTAGTATATATTTTGAGTTCATGATTAGTATGAGCTTCATATATAACATCCTGATTATATAGCATTCAATATTAAGTTGATCATTTAAGTTCAAACTCATCTAAAAGAAAATTTTTTCTTTTTCTTTCTCCTTCACCTTTTATATATATGCTGTCATATTTTACATCTTTTTATTCCTAATTTTTGTACTTCTAATTATGCCTTTATTTTTCCACTTTAAGAAGTCCATTTAACTTTTGTTTTAAGGCTGGCTTAGTGGTGATAAGTTTCTCTGATCTTATATCTTGTTAACTATCTCTACTTCAAATCTGAATGGTAACTTTGCTGGGTAGAGTGTTCTTGGTTGCAGTTTTTTTCTGTTCAGCATTTTTAATATGTCATGCCTTCTGGCCTGTGAAATTTCTACTGAAAAAATCAGTTGAGAGCCTTATAAGTTTTTCTTTGTAGGTAACTTTTTACCTCTCACTCTTTTTAAAATTCTTTCTTTATCTTTAATCTTTGACATTTTAATTATTATGGGTCATGTTGTGGCCCTCCTTGGGTTCATCTTGTTTGACACACTCTGTGGTTCTTGAACCTGGATGTCTATTTTTCTGTTAATCTTTGGTGCTTTCCATTACCCTGTCTTCCAGTTATCAGATACGTTCTTTTACATCTGCTACTGTGGGGTCCCTCTAGTGTTTTGTTTTGTTTTTTAATTTTAGCTATTGTATTCTTTAACTCTGGTTCTTTTTTAATATTTTCTGTCTCTTTATTGAAGAGTTATACTTTTTTCACCTTCTCAGTAGCATCTTAATGATTATTACTTTAGATATTTTATCTGGCATATTGCTTATCTCCCATGTCATCTAGTTTCTTTCCTGAGATTTTGTCTTGTTCTTTCTTTTTGAGCATATTCCTCTGTCTCCCTTTTTTACTTGACTTTCTGTGTTTCTATAGATTAGGTGGAACAACTACTCCTATACTTGAGGGAATGGTGTTGTGTATGGTTGTCTCCTATGTGCATTGTGCACCTAATAAATTTTCTGGCAGATTGGACCTGTGAGTGGCATAGGTTGGGGGTCCTTTCTTTCCACTCAGTAGGCAGCTTGGTGTACAACAGCTAAAGTTGAGTGGACACAGATTGGTGTGGTTCCTATTTCCCCACACAGCAGGTGCCCTGGCAGGATAGCTAAAGCTAAAGTGAGTACAAACTGGGATATCACAAGTGTCTATATGCAAAATGATCTTTGACAGGCTAGCTCAATTTTAAGTGGGTTTTATCCAGGGTTTCCTGGATCCCTCCACACAGAGGGTGCCCTGGCAGGGTGATTGGTACTGAGGTGGCATGTAGGATGGGAGGTCCAGAGGCTTTCCACACAATGGGCACCCTGGTGTGACAGCTAAAGCTGAGGTGGGTGCATGTCATGGGGTCCCAGTGTTCTAAGAACTGAGGGTAATCTGGAAGGACAACTGAACCTGAAATGAGTGGATTGTTGGATCCTGGGGTGCTCTGTATTGGGGGTATCCTGGCAGGGCTTCTGGAAGTGAGGTGGTGTGCTGGCCAGGAAATCTTTGGGTTCTTTATGCATAGGGCATCTGTCAGGACAGCTAAAGCTTAAGTGAGTACAAGCCAGGGGATTCTGTGGCTCTCTGCATAGCAGGCACATTGTCAAAGTAGATAAAGCTGAAGTGAATGCCAGCTATGGTGTTTTGGTGTTCTGTGTGCTGAGAGCATCCTGGCAAGTCTGGTAAAGCTAGAATTGGAAAAATTGAGGTGTGGGGTCTATTTTTATAGGGGGTTCCCTTGTGGGGTGGCTGAAGCTGATGCAGTGTGTGGGTTGGAGGTCCCTCCACTCTATGCTCAGAGCACCAGGGTGCCCTGGCAAGATCACTGAAATTAGTCAGTGTAAGTTGTAGGGTTGTATGTACAGAGGGCACCTCTGCAGGATAGCTGAAGCTAAAGTGGATGTAAATAAGGGTGTTCCAGTGTTCTCTGCATAGAGGGTTCCCTGAAGGAGCAGCTGAAGCCAAGGTAGGATACAGGCTGGGAGGTCCGGGGGTGCATCATGCAGTACACCTAAATTTAAAGTGGTCACATGCTGGTGTGGTCTCAAGTTTCTTGGTGCAAAATGTGTCTTGGTAGGAGAGCTAAAGCTGAAGTGGTTGAAAGCTGGGGTTTCCCAGAGTTCTCAACAATGAGTATGACCTGGCAGGATAGCTAAAGATGAATTGGGTGCAAGTCAGGGTGTCTGAAGGTGTGCTTAGCACAAGGATGCCTTGATTTGGTGTCTAGAGCTGAGGCCAGTGCAGATGAGAGTGTTCTGGGGCATTTTGTGCTGGGGGTTGCCCTGGTAGGTTGACTAAAACTGATGCAGGTATGGGCTGGGGGTTTCTGGTGGGGCACTCTGCCAGTCTGCTAGATCTGAAGCAGACATCAGCCAGGAGGTTCTGGTATTTTGTATCAAGAGTACCCTAGCAAGCTGTTTGGAGCCAAAGTGGTGTGGGCCTGGAATGTTCTGGGGTGCTTTGCTCCTCTGCCACATTGGCATCAAGGGTGGTGGTATAGTGATCTCTAGGCAGTGTGCACTGCCCTATGGCTGCTTTGGTGGCTTGGCTGGGGCTGGTGTGGGATAGGGTCCCAAGGATCACTGAGGTGGCAGGCTGCAGGGGATCTGGACTGTTCACTAATATGTGCTTTCAAGGGAGGTGGAAACCATAGACTGTATCTGCTAGTCCCCTCCCACCTGGACTATGTTCTGGCATCTCCCCCAAATAGCAGAGTTCTAGGGATGGCTCTTTTATATGCTAGTTACTCTTTTAAATTACAACATTTCTTTTGTACCCCAGCATGACCAGGGTGTTACAGTGGGCTTGTGGGCCAGGGGTTTACTGAGGTGGCAAGCTGGCCGTGGTGACTGGACCCTACTCTGGTCTGAGCTTTTAAGGTGGAGGGGGACCATAAAACTGTCATTTTTCTGTCCCAATGTTAAGGAGAGTGTTCCCACAGTTCCTTTGCCATTTGGCAGAGTTCTAGTGCTACATTTTAATTGCTAGTTGCTCTTTGGAATCATGACTTTTTTTTTCCTGTGCCAAAAGATAGAAGAATCTTTCCCTGGTCCCTCAGTGTTGTCCTTCCCCAGGATCATGGGTAGAGGCTTTCTTTGTCATCATAGCTCTGTGTCTCCTGCTATTCATTTTTGTTTTTCTCTCTGATTTTTTGTTGTGAAGAATCTGTTTAGTCAGCTCTCAGTCCTAGGCATTATTCTATAAATAAAATGTAATTTGGTGTGTTCCATGAAGGGGGTGAATTAAGGGTCTTCCTACATTGTCATCTTATATCTTACATATAATGTAATTATTGATAGGTATATACTTACTGCCACTTTGTTTATTATTTTCTGGCAGTTTTTATGGTTCCTTTCTATTCTTTTCTCTTTCTCCTGTTTTCTTCCTTTGTGGTTTGATGACTTTCTTCACTGTTATATTTAGACTTCTCATTTTCTTTTGTGTATCTATTATAGGTTTTTGCTTTGTGGTTACTATGAGGCTCATATACAACATTCTGTATATATAAGTCTATTTGAAGTTGATAATATCTTAAGTTTGGGTGCATTCTAAAAACTCTACATTTTTACTACCCCCCACCTATGTTCTCTTTTTTTAAAAAGATTTTATTTATTCATTTGAGAGAGATTTATTGAGAGAGATCACAAGCAGGCAGAGAGAGAGAGAGGAGGAAGCAGGCTCCCTGCTGAGCAGAGAGCCCGATGTGGGGCTCGATCTGAGGACTCGGAGTTCAAGACCTGAGCTGAAGGCAGCGGCTTAACCCACTGAGCCACCCAGGCGCCCCACCTATGTTCTGTTTTATATCTTTTTATTTTTGTGTATCCTGTAACTCACTATTATAGTTACAGTTAATTTTACTTCTTTTGTCTTTTAGGTTTTGTATTAGTTCGTTAAGTAGCTAATCTACTACCTTTCTAATATATTTGCATTTACATGTGAGGTTTTAACTTTTATACATTTTCCTTATTACTAGTTAGTGCCTTTTCTTTTCAGCATCAGTAAGTCCCTTTAACATTTCTTGAAAGGCTAGTTTAATGGTGATAAACTCCTTCAGTTTTTGCATGTGTGGAAAACTCTTTATCTCCTTCAATTCTGAATGGCAATATTGCCAGGTAGAGTATTCTTGGTTGGAAGTTTTTTTTCCATTCAATGCTTTGAATATATTATGTTACTCTCTTTTGGCCTGCAAAATTTCTGCTGAAAACTCAGCTGATAAGTCTTATGGGAGTTCCTTTATATGTAAAACAAGTTATTTTTCTCTTGCTGCTGTTAATATTTTTGTCTTTAACTTGTGGCATTTTAATTATAATATTTCTTGATGTGGATCTGTTTGGGTTCATCTTATTTAAGGCTGTTCTGTGCTTTCTGAAACTAGATATGTTTCTTTTTTGAGGTTAAAGAACTTTTCAACCATTATTTTTTCAAATAAATTATCTACCCCTTTCCTTCTCTCTTCTCTTTCTGGTGCCCCTATGGTGCAGATGTTATTCTACTTGATACCATCTTAATGACAGTGGACATAAGTCAGTACACATAAATCTCTTAAGCTATATTCACTTTTTTTTCTTTTTGCTGTTTTGTCAGTATAATCTCCATTGCTTTGCCTTCCAGCTCACTTATCCATTCTACATCATCTGGTGTACTGTAGAACTCCTGTAGTATATTTTTCTGTTTACCTCTTGTATTTTTCAGCTCTATGACTTCTGTTTGGTACTTTTTAATGTTTTCTTTCTCTTTGTTGAGACATTTACTGTGTTCATCTGTTCTCTTGAGTTTGGTGAATATCTTTGTGATCATTACTTTGAACCCTTTATCAGGTAGATTACTTACCTTAGTTTCATTAAGGTTTTTTGTGAGGTTTTGTCTTCTTGTTTCATTTGGGACATATTACTCTGTCTCCTTGTTTTGCTTGACTCTTTGTGTTTGTTTCTTTGTCTTAGGCAAAACAGTTATTTCTGCCTATCTTTTTTAAAATTTAAAAAAAATTAAAGATTTTATTTATTTGACAGATGGAGATCACAAGTAGGCAGAGAAGCAGGCAGAGAGAGAGGAGGAAACAGGCTCCCCGCGGAGCAGAGAGCCCAATGTGGGACTCAATCCCAGGACCCTGGGATCATGACCTGAGCCAAAGGCAGAGGCTTTAACCCTCTGAGCCACCCAGATGCCCCTATTTCTGCCTATCTTTAGGGAGTGGCCTTGGGTAGGAGATAGACCTTTTCAATAAACCTTGCTTTATCTTTTGGTTGTTTCTCAAGCTTTTATGTTGTCTGATTTATTTTTGAATGGGTCCCAGTTTTTGAGGGTGCTTCAAAGCCATTAGGGAGGAGAGGGACAAGGAGACTCTATGCTGAGGGTGGAGCCCAATGAGGGGCTTAATCCCACAAACCTGAAATCATGACGCCAGCCAAAACCAAGAATTAGACACTTAATTGCTTAACCAACTGAGCCACTCAAGCACCTCAGGCGTTTTTCAAATAAATACTGGGTGGTTGCTCTGGGGGTGGTAACCTGATAAGGATTGTCTCTCTGATTGTTTCAGTTCTGTGAGACCCAGAAATGTAATTCCCCTCTGGTCATTAAAGCTGGGTGTCCAAGGAGTATCCCCTGTGTGGATTGTGTGTGCCTAATAGCTGTGGTAGAGTGGGCCACAGCTGCAGAGCATGGAGGCTGGGTGTTTGGCCAGCTAGGTTGAGGTAGCGTAGGTGTGACTGCAGTGTGCAGGGGCAGTGTGCTTGGCCACCTCACAGCCAGTTTAATACAAACAGACAATATGTTTTTAAGAAAGGCTTGGTAGTGGAACTGGATAAACAATGTTATCTTGAATCCCGGAGAAGCTTGGATATCAGGTTTACATTTTAATCATTGAGAGAAAGATTCTGGAGTAAGTGAAGGATGTGCATTTGTGAAATAATGGGTAGTCCTACCCAAGGGTATTGGATGAGATTAAACCCAACCCCCTACATCCTTTTTTTGGAGGAGGAAACAGCATCAGGGATGAGAAATAACTTGCCCAAGGGTTACCCAGTCAGTTTATGGCATAGCTATGGAGAAAACGAAAGCTTTATGATTACTATCTCATTGTATTTTCTGATATATTATGAAAGAAAGTGACAAAGGTACTTACATTTTAGGTGCTCCATGTTTATTTAAACATGAAGGTAATTCATTCAGATGAATTCCTTACAGATATTCAGGAGTAACTCCTGAAGGCTTTTGGGATAACAAATATCTGGTAGTGGCTACTTTGATGAAAAGCAGTACCCCAGGGCACTGGGTTCCTTTGCGACTAGAAGACCTTCTATACTGTGTCCACAGCTGGGGAAATGATTACATTTATACATGAGATGGGAGTGATCAAGTATCTCTTACCTCCCATTAAGTGGTTTTCTTTAGTTTCCAAACACTGCATTGGCTAGAATCCCTTTGTTTTAATTAATGGGTATTCTATTATGTAGTTGCCCAGTACACTCCATTTCCAAAGGCCATCGTTATTCATCACTGTTTTGGGTTGGACTAGAGATATTTAGTATTGTTGGAGCTTTTGTATTGATTGGGAAATCCAGACTGAAAGCATGGGTGACAAGCAAATAGTCATGCCTGAGTTTCAGACCCATGATTAATGTTTTCTTGAAGAATGGAAAATGGAATTACTTCTGATGTACCATGGGGGTTCTGGAGAACCTATCTTTTATACCATACTGTATTACCTTTCTGTCCTGAATTGTTCTGAATCTACAAACTTTACTGTTCAAGAGGCTTAGAGTCAGATTTTTGTTTCAAATCATTGTTCTACCATCTACTAGCTGTGTAACTTTAGGCAATTGACCAAATTTATCGTTTTGTAAGCTTGGAAATGAGAATAATAGTATTGACATAATGTGGGTTTGTAAGGTGTTCAGTGAGATTATATTTCTAGATGTGTGGTGATATAAAGTCAGTAGGTTAAAATTGCTAGCATGACTATAGAGATAGATCAAACTGAAACTGAATAACTATGTTTTAGTAATCCACATCTTCATAATGATAAGATTAAGTTTATCCTATTACAAAACATTGGATCTTGAGGGAAAGAGATGCTGGGTGGATAAATTTAGATAGAATGTAAGAGATAAGTAATAAGTACAAGTCTTATTCAAAAGGTATTATTTGGAAAAGGTCAGGTTTGGATATGATACCATATGGGGGCCTTAGGTAGTCAGAAAGTATCATGAGGTCATATGTCATGAAGATATGTGCCAAAAGGAAGATGAGTCCAGAAAAGAACTAACAAACTCCACGATAAAGGGCTTTTTTTAAAAAAAAAATTTCTTTTCAGTGTATCAGAATTCATTGTTTATGTGCCACACCCAGTGTTCCATGCAATATGTGCCCTCCATAATACCCACCACCAGGCTCACCCAACCTCCCACCCTCCGCTCCTTCAAAACCCTCAGAATGTTTTTCAGAGTCCATAGTCTCTCGTGGTTCATCTCCCCCTCCAATTTTCCCCAACTCCTTTCTCTTCTCCATCTCCCTATGTCTCTTGTGTTACTTCTTATGCTCCACAAATAAGTGAAACCATATGATAATTGACTCTCTCTGTTTGACTTATTTCACTCAGCATAATCTCTTCCAGTCCTGTCCATGTTGATACAAAAGTTGGGTATTCATCCTTTCTGATGGAGGCATAATACTCCATAATGTATATGGACCACATCTTCCTTATCCATTCATTCATTGAAGGGCATCTTGGTTCTTTCCACAGTTTGGCGACTGTGGCTATTGCTGCTATAAACACTGGGGTACACATGCCCCTTCTTTTCACTACATCTGTATCTTTGGGGTAAATACCCAATAATGCAATTGCAGGGTCATAGGGTAGCTCTATTTTTAATTTCTTAAGGAATATCCACACTGTTTTCCAAAGTGCCTGCACAAATTTGAATTCCCACCAACAGTGTAAGAGTGTTCCCCTTTCTCCACATCCTCTCCAACACACGTTATTTACTGTCTTGGTTAATTTGGGGCATTCTAACTGGTGTAAGGTAATATCTCAATGTGGTTTTAATTTGAATCTCCCTGATGGCTAGTGATGATGAACATTGTTTCATGTGTCTGATAGCCATTTGTATGTCTTCATTGGAGAAGTGTCTGTTCATGTCTTCTGCCCATTTTCTGACATGATTGTCTGTTTTGCATGGGTTGAGTTTAAGGATTTATTTATAGATCCTAGATATCAGCCTTTTTTTTTTTTAAAGATTTTATTTATTTATTTGTCATAGAGAGAGAAGCGAGAGCAAGCACAGGCAGACAGAGTGGCAGGCAGAGGCAGAGGGAGAAGCAGGCTCCCTGCCAAGCAAGGAGCCCGATGTGGGACTCGATCCCAGGATGCTGGGATCATAACCTGAGCCGAAGGCAGCCGCTTAACCAACTGAGCCACCCAGGCGTCCCCTAGATATCAGCCTTTTGTCTGTACTGTCATTTGCAAATATCTTCTTCCATTCCGTGGGTTGCCTCTTTGTTTTGTTGACTGTTTCCTTTGCTGTGTAGAAGCTTTTGATCTTGATGAAGTCCCCAAAATTCATTTTCGCTTTTATTTATTTTGGCTTTTGGAGACATGTCTTGAAAGAAGTTGCTGTGGCCGATATTGAAGAGGTTACTCTCTATGTTCTCCTCTAGGATTCTGATGGATTCCTGCCTCATGTTGAGGTCTTTTATCCATTTCGAGTTTACCTTTGTGACTGGTGTAAGAGAATGGTCGAGTTTCATTCTTCTACATATAGCTGTCCAATTTTCCCAGCACCAGTTATTGAAGAGACTGTCCTTTTTCCACTGTATATTTCTTCCTGCTTTGTTGAAGATTATTTGGCCAGAGTTGAGGGTCCATATCTGGGCTCTCTACTCTGTTCCACTGGTCTATGTGTCTGTTTTTATGTCAGTACCATGTTGTCTTGGTGATCACAGCTTTGTAGAAAAGCTTGAAATCAGGTAACGTGATGCCCCCAGTTTTCTTTTTCTTTTTCAACATTTCCTTAGCAATTCGGGGCCTCTTCTGATTCCATATAAATTTTAGGATTATTTGCTCCAGCTCTTTGAAAAATGCAGGTGGAATTTTGATCAGAATGGCAGTGAAAGTATAGATTGCTCTAGATAGTGAAGACATTTTAACAATGTTTAGTTTTCCAATCCATGAGCATGGAATGCTCTTCCATCTTTTTGTGTCTTCTTCAGTTTCTTTTATGAGTATTCTGTAGTTCTTCGAGTACAGATCCTTTACCTCTTTGGTTAGGTTTATTCCCAGGTATCTTATGGTTCTTGGTGCTATAGTAAATTGAATCAATTCTCTAATTTACTTTTCTTTGTTTTCATTGTTAGTGTATAAGAAAGCAACTGATTTCTGTACATTGACTTTATATCCTGCCACATTACTGAATTGCTGTATGAATTCTGGTAGTTTGGGATGGAGTCTTTTTGGTTTTCTATATAAAATATCATGTCATCTATGAGAAGAGAAAGTTTATCTTCTTCATTGCCAATTTGGATTCCTTTTATTTCTCTTTGTTGTCTGATTGCTATTGCTAGGACTTCTAATACTATGTTGAACAAGTGTGGTGAGAGTGGGCATCCTTGCTGTGTTCCTGATCTCAAAGGGAAGGCTGTCAGCATTACCCTGATCCCCAAAGCAGGCAAAGACCCCTCCAAAAGGGAGAATTTAAGACCAATATCCCTGATGAATATGGATGCTAAGATTCTCAACAAGATCCTAGCTTATAGGATCCAACAGAACATTAAAAAGGTTATCCACCATGACCAGGTGGGATTTATCCTTGTGTTGCAAGGATGGTTCAACATTCACAAATCAGTGTGATAGGACAAATCAATAAGAGAAGAGAGAAGAACCACATGGTCCTCTCAATTAATGCAGAAAAAGCATTTGACAAAATCCAGCATCTGTTCCTGATTAAAATACTTCAAAGAATAAGGATAGAAGGAATATGCCTCAACTTCATAAAATCTATCTATGAAAAATCCACAGCAAATATCATCCTCAATGGGAAAAAGCTGACAGCCTTCCCTTTGAGATAAAGGGCTTTTAAAGTCTAAGATAAGTTATATTTTAGGGAAGCAGAAAGGAGCACTAGACTGGGATTTGTGAGACCTGACAACTAGTCCTGACTCTGTTATTCACTAGTTTTGTGACTATAAACAAGTCAGTTGACATGTCTAGACCATAATCTCTTCAACTGTAAAATGAATGTCATCTAGAACAGAAGTTGGTAAATATATTTCACAGCTTGACTTTGGTCTTTTTGTAAAACCTGCAAGATAAGAATGGTTTTTAAAGGGCTGTTTAAAAAAAAAGACAAATATTTGAGAAAGATGGCAGGTGATCCTTAAAGCCTAAAATATTTGTTATCTAGTTCTTCACAAAGTTTGCCAGTCCTCTGAATAAATGACAAGTTATGTCCTTTTTAGTGTTGACAGTCCTTGGTTGATTTGTAATTGTTTTAATGGACAGACTGTTATATTTCTCTTTTAATTTTCACGTTTATACCAAAATGTGTATAATCCATTGAATAATATCTTGTTAGAATTAAAAAGGCCTTTAGAGGTTATTTCATCCAGTCCTTTACTTTCAGATGAGGAAACTGAGAGTCAGAGAAGTTACTCTGTCACCATCTTGTAACTTATTAGTGACAGAACCAAGACAAAAACCTGGATCTTTTAATTTCTTATCTAGTTATTTTTGAATTACATTCTCATACTTCAATAGTACTCATTTCATAGAGCTTAAGACTGTTCATCCCCTCTCTCTTTTACCCACCAAATCAACTCCTTTAATTTCTGGTGCCACTGTGTAAATACTGTTATCATCTCTATAGTTTACAAATATTGCTGTAAGAACATGACAGCAATATGCAAGTATGAAAAATGATGGCTATTTAAATGAAATTGATATAATATCAGTTTTATAACTAGCATTACAATATCTCATAATTTTGGGATAAATTTTTGAACAGAGTAAGGCTGAAGAAAGCTCATGGACTTTGATGGTTAAAGGTTACATTGGTACATATTAATATACTCAAGTGATGTTTATACTGACAAATAAGACAGCAAATATACATCATATTGAATTTTACACAGTGAAAAAGAGAACAAATTTAGCTCACATGGATTTCTTTGAGATCTGAACACTGTTCTTGTTGTCCCAGAAAAAATATAGCCTTATAGATAAATCAGAGAGATAACCCTGGAGGGAGATATTGAGGGCATAGTTAATCAGTCTCATCCAGAGTCACCATTTCCCTATGCAACTACCAAATTTTATTCTTATTTTAGCTCTGTTTCTTCTGTGTTAGATGTCAAGTTAATAGCTTTTGGGAGAACTACTGTGAGGCATAGATAGGTTCAAATCTCTAAAGATGCCACAAGTGAAATCATGTGGTCTTCACAAAATTTTAAGGTTCTTGAGGGTAGAGACAATGCCTTCTTAATCCTGTGTCCCATAGCACATTGTTTAGCCCGTGTTTGATACATGTTGAGTTGAAGTCCCTCCAAGTACAGTACAGAGGCTTCTCCAAAGGGCCTACTTAATTCCCTCCAGCTCTATCTATAATTTTTAAGAGTATTTATTTATTTGACAGAGAGGAAGAGAGAGAGAAAGAGAGAGAGAGAGAGCAGTTGCACAAACAGAGGGAGGATAGGCAGAGGGAAAGGGAACAGCAGACTCCCTGCTGAGCAGGGAACCCCATGTAAGCCTGGATTCCAGGACTCTGGGATCATGACCTGAGCTGAAGGCAGATGCTTAACTGACTGAGCCACCCAGGTGTTCCTCTATTTACAGTTTTTTTTAATTAAATTTATTTATTTTCATAAAAACAGTACTCATTATTTTTTCACCACACCCAGTGCTCCATGCAATCCGTGCCCTCTATAATACCCACCACCTGGTACCCCAACCTCCCAAACCCCCGCCACTTCAAACCCCTCAGATTGTTTTTCAGAGTCCATAGTCTCTCATGATTCACCTCCCCTTCCAGTTTACCCCAACTCCCTTCTCCTCTCTGACACCCCTTGTCCTCCATGATATTTGTTATGCTCCACAAATAAGTGAAACCATATGATACTTGACTCTCTCTGCTTGACTTATTTCACTCAGCATAATCTCTTCCAGTCCCGTCCATGTTGCTACAAAAGTTGGGTATTCATCCTTTCTAATTCTCTTGGAAACTCCTTGGATCACTGCAACTCTCATTGATCCCTCCCCATCTTTATTTCTTATCTTTTGCTCTCACTTTAATGGTTCTCCACAAGAGTTTCTTCTAAAGGTGGAGTCTGCTTAATATTTTTTGTTCTTTAATGCTAGACATAAAAATATTGAATTGATTTGAATTAATTTAATATAGCTAAGTATATTCTTATGTAACATTTAATATCCTTGGAAACTTTTGTATAAGTCTTGCCTTCTAGTTTGATTTAAAGTTGATTATTGGCTACCAGTGCCCATAAATGCACATATAAATTAATACCATACTTTGGGTTTCTCCAGGATGCATCTAGAATTTAAGCTGGATGAGGAGCCAGAAGATCAAGATTTTAATGTGATGGCCTTAGGCAAATGAGATGACATCTTAGTGCCTCATCAGCAAAATGAAGGAGTTAGATGAGGTGATCACTCAGGGCTCTTTCCAGTTGTGTCATTTGGTCACTAACTAGCTCCTTTGTAAGAGGTAGGGTAGTATAAGGTATCAGTCAATTTGTGGGCTAAATATGGCCCAATATATGTTTTTGTACTTCCTGAAATCAAAGAGGTTTTTTTTTTTACTTTTTAAAGTGTTATATATACAAAATAGGAAGAATATACAGTAGAAACTTATGTGGTCCACAAAGCCTGAAATATTTATCATCTGTCCATCTGGCCACATGCAGAAAAAGTTTGCTGACCATAGGTATGAGGATGTGAGCACAGCCTCTGGTTTCAGCTCTGCTTACTTAACAATTCCATCACCTAAGGTATATTTTATCATTTTCTGTACTTCAGTTTCTTTTGCTACAAAATGAGGATGACAATAATACCTGCAAATGTGGTTGCTGTGAAGATTAAATGAATTTATATTAAGAATTTTAGAAAGGTTCCTGCCACATAATTCTTATCAATAAATGTTAGGTATTGACATTATTTCTTTATTTCTTTGTAAGAGGTAATCAGCCAGGTGAAGAGGAGGAGTTTATGGGGGCAAGTAAGAGAACATTGAACCATGACATTTTAGAATTGGAATGGAACTCAAACACCATCTAATCAGCTCATTTTTATTAAAGGTGCTGTAACTGAGACAAAGGAAAATCAAATAGTTTGTCCACAATCATATGGTTTGTTATTGACCTGAGCCTATATACTTTATCAGTCACATAAAGATTCTTAACTCTTGATCTTGGATCATGAGCTCATTTATTTTTATCTCTTTATTTTGAAATAAATTCAGACATATGGAATAGTTTCAAAAATAGTACAAAAGTTTCTGAAATACCATTCATTCAGTTTTCCCAAATGTTGACATTTTACTGCATTTATTCTCTCTAAATCTTTCTCTCTTTTGTACATAGTTACATACAGAAGAACTTTTTTTTAACTGAGATTAAGTTATGATGTCCATTTACTCCTAAAACTTCAGTTTTTGTTTACTAAAATCAAGGAGAATCTCTATATAACCATAGTAAAATTATCAAAATAAAAAAATAAAAACTGACACAGGATTATTTAATCTATAAGCTTTATTCAAATGTCACTGGTTATCTTCCTAATGTCCTTTGTAGTGACATTTCTAGGTTGGTTCCTTAAGAGTACAAATTTAGTTTTTAATGAGGAAATTGTTCCCAGTAGTATTTTAAGACTCCTAAAGAAATGTGCTTCTAAACTCTTCAACATGCTGACTCCATGCATTTTAAGGACAGAGGTGAATTTCCTTTGAAAAATCTTTTTTTTTTCCTTTGTCTGCATCAATCCAAAGTGGTCAGCAAGATGCAAATAATATTTCCGCAGAGACTAGCAGAAGCCATTAGCACAAGTGACATGTTCCAGGGCTTTAAGTGGTTCTGTACAGTGTGGTCCAACACTTAGATGAATAGTTATTCATATTTAAACCTGAGTGAAAATGAAGTAAGAATTTGGCACATTTTACTCCTGCTGGAAACAAAAAAATAAAACTCAGATAATCAATACTTAAATCTGTTTATTAACTTAGCAAATGTGAAGCAGTATCATAGAACACTTTCAGAGGTTTGTCTGAGTCTAATTGATGTGACTGGGGATGTGTAAGAGAAAGGACCCCTTCTGTGTATGTCTTTGGTTTATCTTGTTTAGCCATATTCTAATTGGAGATATTTAAGTCTACTATTGTTTATTCAGAAAAATGGGCAAAGCACACTTCTGTCTTATTCTGACGTGGCCATCAGGGCCTAGTATGAAGGGCCACATTACACTATAAACAGCTTCCTTTGATGTATTTATTGAACAAAAACCTTGGAGGGATGTTCTTAGTGCTCCAGTGTTACAATAAATTGGCTTCAGAAGTTCCATCTTTCTAGTGGGGTGGTTCTTGCCTTGCAAATGCTGTTTGCTTTACATTTTTTAAAAGCAAAATATAAGATACTGCTATTGTTCAAGAAGTCTTCTTTGTTGAGACTGAAGACTACATATTTTTGGATCAATCTCTGGCTCTCTCTATGCATTACTACTTGGTACTTCTTTGTGCAGTACCTGGTATTTTTTTTCCTTGTTTTTAAAAAAACCTTTTTGTTGTAAAATATAGTTAGACATAAGAAGAATGTACAAAATCCAGAGCTCATGAATTTTCACAAAGTAAACACTTACATGTAATTACCACAGGGTTCAGACTGAGATTGAAGACCACCATGCTCTCCAGAAGCCACCTTGCACTCTTTCCAATTACTCATTCCTCCTTGCAGATAACTATTATCTTAAAATTTATGATCATTACTTCCTTAATTTTCTGCATAGTTTTACCATCTAAATTTGTAACTCTAAAGTCTATAGTATTGCCTATTTTTAGACCTCTGTAAATGCAATAATACATTAATATATTTCTTAATACTATGTTTTTGAGATTCGTCACTGTTGTGTTAGTATAGTTTGTTATTTTTTGTTGTTGTTTTTCGTTGAATATACCACATTCTCTTCCAGTAAATAGATATTGGGTTCCTTCTGTCATTAGCTATGATCAATAATGCTTCTGTTGTATAAATGCATGCATTTCTATTGGACATATATTTAAGAGTGAGAATTGTGGGGTCATAGGTAGGGCAATTATATCCTGGTTTGCTTAATTCAATTCTGGTTAATACCTGAGACACATGTGTTAGCTGCTGTTCTTGCTTCATAGCCTGTGAATGTAGGTCTGTTGGGAAAGATGAGAAAGCTATTCAGGCATCAAATAGGTGCAACAAGGAAACCAAAACAGTTTTGGCCAGACTGAACAGTGATTTACAGCAACAATTCAAAGATGTTATTGAGGAGAGAATTTCTCTGGAAGTTCAACTGGAACAACTTTGACCATTCTCTCGCCTGTAAGACAATTGCCATTAACAGGGAACATACCCATTTTTAAGCAGCTTTGGGTTCAAGACCATTTGGAGACCCAAACATTCAGCCTACTGCTTAATTCAACATTAAATTTTATTATTCTATTTTGCCTTACATGTTCGTATCTATTTAAGTATCTTTCATCTTTTAATTTCACAATAAAATGTTCAGGATGAAAAAAAAAAGCCCTATTGTCCTGTAATTATTTATGACTCTCCATTTCATTCTCAAAACATCTTCGTTTGAGTAATGAAATAGTACATCATAATCATCAGATATATTCTGAAGGTTCAAATTTAAGATGGTTCAAATTTAAGTTAATTCCGAGTGGTTTTTCAACATGGTTATACCAATTTATATCCATTACCAGCAGTGTGATATTTTCTGTTGCTCTTCATCTTCCTCAGTTACTTGTTTCTTTCAGTCTTTTTAATTTTAGCTCCTCTGGTGAATGTGTGGTAATATTTCATTATGATTTGAATTTTAATTTCCTTGATTAAAGTTGAGATAGAGTACTTTTTCAAACATTGATTAGCTATTATATTACTTATTATTGTTCCTATCTGTACTGATGTTCTGTATAAACATCTGTTGTGTCTGCTGATAATAAAGCTACATCTACTTCCTATTGGTTATGATTTGAATATTACAACTTTTCGTATCATTTTACTTTCATTAGTTTACTTTCAATAGTTTTGTACCTTTCTGTACCTTTATGTTTTAGCTATATCCCTTGTACATAGCATATAATATATATATATATAATATACATATATATACACACATGTATTTTATTCTTATTTTCCCCTTGGTATTTATATATTCTTTTGTTATTCTGTAGGTAATTAACTTAGAAATTGTAACATTCAACCTTGACTTATTTTACTGTAGTAAGAATAATTAATTTGAGATTTATCCTCTTAAAAGTTTGTGTGCAATGCATCATTGTTGACTATAAGCACAAATTTGTACAGCAGATTTCTAGAGATTATTCATCTTTCTTGGCTAAAATTTTATGTCTGTTGACTAGTAACTTCCCATTTATTCCTGCCTTCAGTCACTGGCAACCACTGCACTCTTTGGTTCTGTAAATTTGACTATTCTAGATACTTCATATAAGTGGAATCTTGCAGTATTTACATTTTCACGATGCTTTATTTAGCATAAATGGCTTCAAGGTTCATCCATGTTGTCACATATTATAGAACTGCCTTTTTGTTAAGGCTGAATAGTTTTCCATTGTATGTAAATATTAAATTTTATTTAGTCTTTCATTTATCAAGGAACATTTAGATTGTTTCCACTTCTTAGCCATTGTGAATAGTGCTGTAATGAATGGGAGAGTGCTGATATCTCTTTGAAATTCTGATTCCAATTTTAATTTAGATAGTTTAATTTTTAATCTTAATACCCAGACATGGGAATGCCAGATCATATTATAGTTTTATTTCTAATTTTTTGAGGAAACTCCCTACTGTTATCCATTTTGGATGCTCCATTTTGCATTCCCAGCAACAGAGCTATACAATATAGTATGGTTAACTTTAGTCACAGTGCTGTATATTAGATCCCCAAAACTTGTTAATTTTATAATTGAATGTTTTTATCCTTTGACAAACATCTCTTCATTTCCCCCATAGCCTAGCCCTTGGTAATAGCCAATCTAATCTTCATTTCTATGAATTTGGCTTTTTCAGATTCCATATATAAGTGAAATCAGTATTTGTCTTTATCTCTTTGATTTATTTCACTTAGCATAATGCCTTAAATGTTTATGTTGTAATAAATGGCAGGATTTCCTTCTTTTTATGGCTGAATAATATTCTATGTATCATATTTTATGTATATGCATGTCTATATATACCACATTTTCTTTATTCATTCATTTGTCAATGGAAACAGGTTGTTTTCATGCCTTAGCTATTGTGAATAATACTGTAATGAATATAGGAATGCAGATAACCTCTTTGAGATAGTGATTTTGCTGCTTTTGGATATACACTCAGAAGTGTGATTGGTGGATCATACAGTAATTCTATTTTTAATTTTGTGAGAAACAACTATACTGTTCTCATAGTGGCTGTAACAATTTCTATTTCTACAAACAGTACACAAGGATTACCTTTCTTCCCACATCCTTGCCAACCCTTGTTATCGCTTTTCTTTTTGGTAACAGTCTTCCTAACATCAGTAAGATGTTCTCTTGCTGTGGTTTTGATTTGCATTTCTCTGATGATTAGTGATGTTGAACAGCACTTAGCTACCTGCTGGCCACTTACATTATCTTCTTTGGTAAAATGTCTATCCATGTCCTTTTCCCCTTAAAAATTGGATTATTATTATTATTATTATTTTGCAGTTGAGTTGTATGAGTCTCATATATTTTAGATATTAGCCCCTCATGAGATAAGTGGTTTGCAAGTATTTTCTCCCATTCCATAGATTGCCTTGTCATTTTATTGATTGCGTCTTTTGCTTTGCAAAAGCTTTTAAGTTTGATGTAATCCCACTTTATTTTTTTATTTTTTGTTTGTGCATTTGATGTCATGTCCAAAAAATAAATAAATAAAAACCTCATCACTGGGACCAATGTCAAGGAGCTCCTTTACTATGTTTTTTTCTAGGATTTTTACAGTGTCTGGTCTTATATTTAAATTTTTAATACATTTCAAGTTAATATTTTTTTAAAGATTTTATTCATTTATTTGACAGAGAGAAATCACAAGTAGACGGAGAGGCAGGCAGAGAGAGAGAGGGAAGCAGGCTCCCTGCCGAGCAGAGAGCCCGATGTGGGACTTCAGTCCCAGGACCCCGAGATCATGACCGGAGCCGAAGGCAGCGGCTTAACCCACTGAGCCACCCAGGCGCCCTCAAGTTAATATTTTTGAGTGGTGTAAGATAGAGGTTCAATTTCATTCTTTTTTTAAAAAGATTTTATTTATTTATTTGACAGAGAGATCACAAGCAGGCAGAGAGGCAGGCAGAGAGAGAGGGGGAAGCAGGCTCCCCACTGAGCAGAGAGCCTGATGTAGGGCTCCATCTCAGGACCCTGGGATCGTGACCTGAGCTGAAGGCAGAGGCTTAACCCACTGAGCCACCTGGATGCCCCACATTCTTTTGATTATGAATACTCGGCATTCCTAGCACCATTTGTTGAAGAGACTATCTTTTCTGTTTTCGGTAATCTTGGCTCTCTCGTCAAAGATTTGTTGACCATATATTCATGGGTTTATTTCTGGGCTCACTATTTCATTCCAATGGTCTATTGCTTGTTTTTATGTTAGTACCATACTTGTTGATTACTATAGCTTTATAATATATTTTTGAATCAGGAAGTGTGATGTCTCCTGCTTGTTCTTTCTCAGGATTACTTTGGCTATTCACGGTCTTATGCAGTTCTGTATGAATGTTTTTTCTAGTTCTGTGAAAAATACCTTTGGGATTTTGATAGGGATTGTATTAAATCTATAGATGGCTTTGGGTAATGTGGACATTTTAATCATACTAATTTTTCTGATCCATGAACAGGAGATATCTTTCCATTTATTTGTGTCTTCTTCAATTTCTTTCATCAGTGTCTTATAGTTTTCACTGGGCAGATCTTTCCCTTATTTGCTTTAGTTTATTCCTAAGTATTTTATTGTTATTTTATGCTATGTAAAAGGAATTATTTTGTTATATTTCTTTCAGATAGTTCTTAATATATAGAAACACAAATGATTTAATATGCTGATTTTGTATCCTGCAGTTTTACTGACTTTATTAGTTCTAACAGTTTTTTTTATATCTTTTAGGGTTTTTTTTAATATATAAGACCATATCACCTTCAAACAGATAATTTTATTTCTTCTTTTCTGATTTGGATGCCTTTTATTTTTTTTTTTCTTGTCTAATTGTTCTGGATTGGACTAGTAGTACTATGTGGAGTAAGAATGTTGAAAGTAAGCATCCTTGTCTAGTTCCTGATGGTAGAGGGAAAAAGTTCAATCTTTTACCACTGAGTACAATGCAGACTGAAGGCTAGTCATATATGGCTTTTATCATGTTGTATTTCTTTGATACCAATTTTGCTGAGATTTATAATGAAAAGATGTTGAATTTTGTCATGTGTTTTTTTATGCCTGTAATGAGATGATCTTAAGATTTTTACCTTCCATTATGTTAATGTGGTATACAACATTATTGATTTCCATATGTTGAAATATCTTTGTGCCTGAGGGTTAAATACCACATGATATATAATTCTGTTAATGTGCTAGTGAATTCAGTTTGCTATTTTATTGAGAAATTTTGTATCTATATTGATCAGGGTTATTAGCTGGCAGTTTTCATTTCCTGTAGTGTTCTTATCTGCCTTTGGTATGTGGGTAATTCTGGTGTCATAAAATAAATTTGGAAGTATTCTTTCCTCTGAAATTTTTGGAAGAGTTTTAAGAAGGATTGCCATTAACTTTTCTTTAAATGTTTGTTTGAATTTATCCATGATGTTATCCCAGGACCCTGGAATCATGACTTGAGCCAAAGGCAGATGGTTAACTGATTGACCCACTCAGGCACCCTGTGAATTTTCTCTTTTTGTTTATTAGCCTAGCTAACAGTTTGTTAATATTGTTTTTCTTTTCAAAAATGAAGTATTTGTTTCATTGATCTTTTTTATTGTTTTTCTGGTTTCTATTTTATTTATTTCCACTCTGATTTTTTTTATTTCCCTCCTTCTGCTAACTTTGGGCATAGTTTATTCTTCTGTTCAAATTACTTATTATAAATTTAGGTTAGTTATTTGAGATCTTTCTTTTTTCTTAATGTAGGTACTTATTTCAATAAAATTCTCTCTTAGAACTTTTTGCTACATCCCTTAAGTTCTGATATGTTGTGTTTCCATTTTTGTTTGTTTCATGGTATTTGGTGATTTATGTTTTGATTTCTTCTTTTTTTGAAAAGATTTATTTACTTACTTTAGAGAGAGAGAGAGAGAAAGAAAGAACATGTTCAGGAACGGGGAGGAAGGAGAGGGAGAAGGAGAGACACAGACTCCATGCTGAGCATGCAACTTGATGTGGGCCTTGATTCCAGGATCCTGAGATCATGACTTAGATTAAATCAAAAGTCAGAGGCTTAATGGACTTAGCTACCCAGGTACCACTTGATTTCTTCTTTTATCCATTTCTTGTTTAGTTCTGTATTGTTTAATTTCTACCTATTTGTGAATTTTCTAGTTTTCCTCCTGTTACTGATTTTTAGCTTCATACTCTTGTGGTCAGAAGATATACTTGGTATTATTTCAGTATTCTTAAATTTGTTGAGACTTGTTACATATTGAACATATGTTTTATCTTGGGGGGTGTTCCACGTGTATTTGAGCAAGAATGTGTATTCTACTGCTGTTGTATGGAATGCTCTACAGATGTATGTTATGCTTATTTGATCTAAAGTGTAGTTCTAGTCCAGTATTTTTAAATTGATTTTCTTTCTTCATGATCTATCCAGTGTTGTAGATGAGGTATTGAAGTCCCATACTATTAATATATTTTTGTCTACTTCTGTTATAATTCACTTCGTATCTTTAGGTTCTCCAATTTGGGTGTACATATATTTTTAATTGTCATATTCTCTTGATTAATTGACATCTTTATCATTATATAGTGACCTTTTTTCACTTAGAGTTTTTTACTTAAAGTCTATTTTATCTCATAAGAGTAGTTATCCTTTTTCTCTTTTGGTTTCCATTTGCATGGAATATCTTTTCCATCCCTTCAAGTGGAGCCAATGTATATCCTTAAAGTTGAAGATGGTATCTTTTTTAAAAAGTTTTTTAATTTTTTTATAAACATATAATGTGTTATTAGCACCTAGGGTACAGGTCTGTGAATCGCCAGGTTTACACATGAAGTTAGTTGCTTATAGGCAGCACTTAGTTGGATCTTGGTTTTTATTTTTTTTTCTTTTTTCTTTTTTTCCAGGTTTTTTCTTAATCCCTTCAGCCATGCCTTTTGACTGGTGAATTTATTCTATTTACATTTAAAGTAGTTACTGATATGTAAGGCTTACTAATGCTATTTTATTAATTGTTTTCTAGCTATTTTATTGTTCCTTTGTCCCTCTCTTGCTTACTTTCTTTGGGAATTGATGATTTTCCTTAGCAGTGTGCTTCTATTCCCTTCTTTTTATCTTTTTTATATCTACCATAGGTTTTTTTTGTCATCATTTTTTTAATTAAATTTATTTATTTTCAGCATAACAGTATTCATTAATTTTTTCACCACACCCAGTGCTCCATGCAATCCATGCCCTCTATAATACCCACCACCTGGTACCCCAACCTCCCACCCCCCCGCCACTTCAGACCCCTCAGATTATTTTTCAGAGTCCATAGTCTCTCATGATTCACCTCCCCTTCAAATCTCCCCCAACTCCCTTCTCCTCTCTAACTCCCCTTGTCCTCCATGCTATTTGTTATGCTCCACAAATAAGTGAAACCATATGATAATTGACTCTCTCTGCTTGACTGATTTCACTCAGCATAATCTCTTCCAGTCCCGTCCATGTTGCTACAAAAGTTGGGTATTCATCCTTTCTGATGGAGGCATAATACTCCATAGTGTATATGGACCATATGGACCTTCTTTTTTTTTCTTTCCTTTTTATAATTTTTGTTAGCATAAAATTATCAGAAAATTGGAAGTAAAATCACAATATACATAGTAATTAAGTAACAATGGTTTTGTGTTACATCTGTGGATTGTGCCATCATTTACTGCTTCTTCAACTGGAGAAACTATTTTGAAACAATACAGAATCAAATCTAAGAATTACATTATGGCTAAAACTAGAATTATGGATAACTGGAAAATATTCAGTATTTTTGGAAAACCAGGATGTTTTGTGTTTAATTTATAGGTGATAACACTCTCTTGGCTCAAGCTTGGGTTTTCCAATTAATTCTGAAACTAGGACATTTTCCTGCATCATTTACGATGACCATTTTCAAAACACTCAGGCAACAAACATTAAACTTTTTTAAACTTCACCCTCTGTTAAAGGAGTTAATCTGAGGAAAAAAGGCCCCTGCTAAGCTTTCAAAATTATTTATATTAAAAAAGGAATAAACAGCTTACAATCATGAGTATCAGGATCAAGGTTTCTGGAGATCACCAAAATAAATGATGTCAACATTTAGTGAAAGGGAAAGGGAAATCCCATATAAAAGCGAATGGGAGATGATATAGAAAATCAGCAGCTAAGGCAAAAAGGAGAAATTGCAGAAATGAATGAAGGTGAATTTATTGTAGACATTTCACATGTCAGAAAGAAGGCATAGAAACAGCCAGCTTCTCAGAAAGGGAGTTTCTCTTAAAAGAGGATAATGGCATATGAAATTGATGAGGGGAATTTAAAAGGAAGAAAGTGGCAATATGGTATCAACAAACACCAAGTTACAACTTGGGAAAACAAGAGATGACAAACTGAGGGACAAACTACCATCTGATTGTGATGGGATCAGCCAGGGTCTCTCAAGCATTTTACTTCTGTACCTCAGCTCATTGTGATCCTCAGGAGGAAAGTAACATTTCTGTGACACAGTCAGTGTCCTGACTTTTTTTTCATTACATAGATTATGACTAAAAACCTATCTCTTCTAAGGATAGGTTCTAATTCAACAAAGGTAAGCAATGCTAAGTAAATGACAGCTCCTATAAAGACAATGGGTATTTACCCCAAAGATACAGATGTCGTGAAAAGAAGGGCCATCTGTACCCCAATGTTTATAGCAGCAATGGCCACAGTCGCCAAACTATGGAAAGAACCAAGATGCCCTTCAACGGATGAATGGATAAGGAAGATGTGGTCCATATACACTATGGAGTATTATGCCTCCATCAGAAAGGACGAATATCCAACTTTTGTAGCAACATGGACGGGACTGGAAGAGATTATGCTGAGTGAAATAAGTCAAGCAGAGTCAATTATCATATGGTTTCACTCATTTGTGGAGCATAACCAATAGCATGGAGGACAAGGGGCGTTAGAGAGGAGTAGGGAATTTGGGTAAATGGGAAGGGGAGGTGAACCATGAGAGACTATGGACTCTGAAAAACAGTCTGAGGGGTTTGAAGTGGCGGGGGGGTGGGAGGTTGGGGTACCAGGTGGTGGGTATTATAGAGGGCACAGCTTGCATGGAGCACTGGGTGTGGTGAAAAAATAATGAATACTGTTTTTCTGAAAATAAATAAATTGGGAAAAAAAAAGAATTAAAAAAAAAAAAGTAAAGAAGATGGATACCCAATGATACTATATATAATTTGATTCATAAAATTCAAAGCCACCTGAAATTAATGTTTGGTAATGCACACATAGATGATACAATTCTTAAGCAAAGCAAGAAAACAACTTTTTATAAACGCTAAGACTGGGGCACCTTTGTGGGGGAAGGAAGTGCTACTTTTGAGAGGGGGCACGCATAAGAGGCAAGGACCGGACTCTGTTTCTTGCTCTGAGTGACACTTTAGGTTCTAATTACTCATTAAACTATATATTTATATTTCGAGCACTTTTGTGAACGTGTGTCATATTTCACAGTAAACAGAGTTTCCAAAACTGTAAAAAAAAAAAAAAAGACAAAGTAGAATTTTATATTTACCGCAGCAAAAGTGGGTATAGTTTTTTTTAAATGCACATTATAGTTCTTGAATATGGAAGAGAATTCAGAGATGCTGTGTACCAATAGGGCATTAACTGAATTGAGTTTTAAAACTGCTGGCTGCTGAAATTAGGGGTTTCTGAGGGAATCATGAACACTGGATGGTTAAACATAGGTATTTAGTAGTATTGGTAGTTATAATCAAGCTGTTTAATGAAGCCTTATTCCCCCATGCTGTGAGCCCCCATGAGCCGTCAACTTTTGTTCTTCACATTGTACGTCCTTATCAATCAAGAGTTAGTCAACAATGTTATGGTACTATTAACCACCTTCATTTCACAGCTTTATATTTGGTCACTTTCCTATCCCTTATCTCATTTGATCCTCAGCATAATCCAGAGAAGTAAGTTTGAAAGAGAACTATTTTTCTTTGTTTAAATAAATGTAGCTCAGAAAAACATTCAGTGAGTTATGTAAACTTGTATAACTAGTGAGTGGCAGCAATTGAACTCTACCCCATGTCTCCTGACATATAGTTCTGTGTTCTTTCTGTCACACCATGCTTTCATTTTTAAAGTTCTTGCTACTTTGATTTTTCATTTATTATATTTCTTTCTTCTTGTACTCTTTATATTTTCTCTATTGCTAAGACAGAAACCAAAGCTATATTAAAGATTGGTCCTTCTAAATAGCATGGAAATACCTTGTGAGGTGAAGTTGCTAAGTTCAAAACTGAATTTATGGCTAGATAGAATAGATAAATTACACCATTCACATGCATTCATGCCTGTATTATGGGTTCCTGATCTCTTGAACTCTATCTACTCTTTCCTCCCTTTCTCCTTGCTGTTCTCTGTGTATTTGTGCATATATAAGAGAAGAGACAGTTGGAGTGAGGAAGAAGACTGACTTATTACTGTAGATGATTAGGGGATTTTGGATTCCATCTCTGTGAGAGGTAGCTTAAAGATTATTGCCTACCAAGCATTAATTGTCTACTATGTATCAAATGCTGTATCAGTTTTTTATCTATAAAGAATAGTGTGATATCCTAGTTGCAAGGGCCATTTTTCATCCTAATATTACTCTGATATTTAGGTAACTTCTTTGAAAAGTAGGATATACTCTTTATATTCATAATCCCTATAAGAGGTTAAGAGGTACATTTTAACAACTAAGCAATCTGAGAGTTTTCTTTAGTTATATCTACTTGCTTGCTTGTTGTCTGAAATGAGTACTATGCAGGGGGCTGGGCCTAGGTAGATCAGAACACATTCCATGAAGCCTGAAGATGGTTTCCTTTCCAACTGTAGGAGAAAAGGTTTTATGTCATTGCTAAAGACATGGAACTTGATTCTTTTTTTTTTTCCTCTTGAGTAATTAATGCCAGGCTTGATGGCAGATCTGGGTGACACACCTCCTTGGAAAACCAGGCCAGAATGGAGACTCTTGAGTATTTTACAGACTGGTTTATAGCAGACAGTGACACTGAAAGGGAGATAGGAAGGAAGGGAAGACATATTTTGATTACATACAATTTTTTAAAAGTCAGTCTTTACTAAAAATCTTTAGTACCTTAATTACAGAAGGTGTGAAAAGGATTTCCAAACAGGAGAGTGAGAATTCCTTCCATAGCCATGAGAAGTGTATGTGTAGACTCTAACAGGATGAGGCAACATAAAAGTGATGGTCCTACCTTATATGATATATGATCATAAATGAATTGTTTGATTTAATTAAAATACTGAAGTTGGTATAACCAATTGAATGATATTGTCATTTACATGAATCTTTTGCAGTACTAAATCTTGTTATAATGAGGTTGTCAGAATTCTCAACATTGCAGAAACTCAGCCTTGGGAATTGCCTTCTGACATCATGACTTAGCTTTTTAAATCTCCTCCTTTGTGACAAAGTTTTATTCTTTAAGTATTTATTAATTATTTATTTATTCTTTTTTCTTTTATTATATTATGTTAGTCACCATAACAGTACATCATTAGTTTTTGATGTAGTGTTCCATGATTCATTGTTTGTGTATAACACCCAGTGCTTCATGCAATACGTGCCCTCCTTAATACCCATCACCAGGTTAACCCATCCTCCCACACCCCTCCCCTCTGAAAACCTCAGTTTGTTTCCCGTAGTCCATAGTTTCTCATGGCTATGGAAGGAACTCTAGCTGGTGTAAGGTGGTATCTCAATGTGGTTTGTTTCTTTTTTTAAAGATTCTATTTATTTATTTGACACAGAGAGAGTCAGAGGTCACAAGTAGGCAGAGAGGCAGGCAGAGAGAGGGAGGAAGGCTCCTTGCTGAGCAGAGAGCCCAATGTGGGCCTCGATCCCAGGACCCTGACATCATGACCTGAGCTGAAGGCAGAGGCTTAACCCACTGAGCTACCCAGGTGCCCCTCAATGTGTTTTTTATTTGAATCTCCCTGATGGCTAATGATGATGAATATTTTTTCATATGTGTGTTAGCCATTTGTATGTCTTCTTGGGAGAAGAGTCTGTTCATGTCTTCTGCCCATTTGTTGATGTGATTATCTGTTTTTTGAGTGTTGAGTTTGAGAAGATATATTTAAATATTATATATAAATAAAAGCCATTTAAATGTAAACCTTATGAATAATATGTCTGGTTAAACTGAATGAATACCACTTGTGAGTCAACAAAACACCACTTATGTGCTTATAAAATTTGAGAGGCAGTACAGGGGATTATGGGGGGTAGGGAAGGAAAAAAAATGAAACAAGATGGGATCAGGAGGGAGACAAACCATAAGAGACTTGTAATCTCATGAAACAAACTGAGGGTTGCTGGGCGATGGGGGTTAGGGATAGGGTGGCTGGGTTATGGACATTAGGGTGGGTATGTGCTATGGTGAGTGCTATGAAATGTGTAAGCCGGATGATTCACAGACCTATACCTCTGGGGCAAATAACACATTATATGTTAATTTTAAAAAATGGTGCTGAAGTCTCTTTACTAGGCATATTTTTAAAACAGCACTTTGAATGGCATTTTTGAAGTAAGCATTTTGCAAAAAGCTTTTGCAACAGCATCCCAGTCTGATCACTAGGAGAAAGATACCATTTCTCATTGAGAAAATTGGTCTTAGTGTATCATGGCCACACCCTGCTCAGCCTTCCTTTAAGCTCTTACATTGTAAATTATCCATAATAATCCTGTTCGGCTTTGCCCATTTCTCATTTCTTTTGTTCATTATCAATAAGCATGCATTTTCAGCTATGAGTTTTTCTAAGGGAAGCTTAACTGAAAGAATAATCAAATTAATATATTTTCATTTACACTTAAAACAATTCTAGACTTTGGCAGTGCTTTCCAATTGCTGGTCTTGAATCCTCATGTTGGCCAATGTGTTCTAGTTAAGTATCCATTTTGTTATAGGCAAAATAAATAAATAAACAAACTAGCATCTGTCTCAATATCTAATTAACAACAACAACAAAACATGTTAGTTTTAAACATTTCCCCTTAATACAGTTTAGTTTGAGAGATATATAGCATACACTGAAAGAATATGTCTGTTGATAAATAATCAGATGGGTATGCTCAAGTTCTAGTTTCTGTGTTGATCATCATTCAGCTCAAATACTGCAAATTTCCAAGATGGTTATGATCATTTTACAATTTTGTTTCTATTCTTATTCATATATTTACAAAAATTTATATACTTAATAAAATATTAATTTAAGGCAGGAAGTACCAAAAATATCAATGTTAAAATTTAACATGTCAAAAAAGAGAATGAAAAAATAGTAATGCATGTATCTTAAGATGCTTTTTTAATTAGATTCATAAATTGCCCACATCTGATCAAATTCTTGTTCAGTATATCTCTCATATAGAGATTTATATATATATATATATCTGTATATATACACACACACACATATATACATATGTATATTTATTTATTTATTTATCTGTTTGAGAGAAAGAGTGCAAGAGTGGTGTGAGAATGTACAGTGGTGAGCGGCAGTGGCAGAGGGAGAGAGAAACTCAAGAAGACTCTCTGCTCAGCATGGAGCTCATGTGGGGCTTGATCTCATAACCATGAGCCAAAACCAAATTTTGGATGCTTAACTGACTCTGCCACCCAGGTGTCCTTCTTGTTCAACATATTGCAAGTTTTTTGAAAGGCAGACTAATGTTGTAATGATGAAATAGAATATTAATGATATCCTTTTTGTCTTTTTCTTTTTCTGAGAATAAAGAGCACATGTGCAGTAAATTATATGGGAGAGAAAAGCTAGTGAATAAAATACCAAAACCTTTTTTCTTAAGTTGTGATTTAGAATAAGAGCAATAAAATTATAAAAATAAAGCAATTCTTTCTTTAAATGCAAAAATGCAAGAGCTAAAAAAAAAGCCAAATGTTGTCTATTTTTGGTGCTATAACATTTAGCCACATTTCAACTTTCCTTTATATAAGCATTTGATTCCCAAAGCAGAAATGGCATATCATTTAGGAATTTATAAGTTGGCATTATGTTAATATTACATAAACTAAATTAACATTCTTTATTAAATTATTATTATAATTAAACATTATTTTAGAAACAAATTTCATGTTAATATGTATGACAATATACTGATCAAAATAGAGTATTTTTCTTTTTGCCTAAAATGTTTTCCTTATTACTTCATAGAAACAACAACAAATATTTTTTTAAGTATTTCCTGAATGATTTCTTAGGTCAAAAAAGGGAGAAAATAGTTTTCTAAAAGAAAGTATATAAGAAATTATTATGACAAATTGTTTTATTTATGTATTCGGTGGCTGGAATGTTTTCTGTAATTGAAGTAATTGTTCTTAAATGAATGAGGCTTCATTTTCTCTTTTTTTTGCCAGTTCTTTTTTATTATTCTATTAACATACAATGTATTATTTGGCCCAGGGGTATAAGTCTGTGAACACTTCATAGCACTCACCATATCACATACCTCCCCAATCTCCATAACCCCACCACCCTCTCCACACTCCCCCTCCCCCCAGCAACACTCAGTTTGTTTTGTGAGATTGAGTCTCTTATAGTTTGTGTCTCTCCTGATCCCATTTTGTTCCATTTTTTCCTTCCTTATACCCCAACCCCCCCACCACTTTGCCTCTCAAATTCCTCATATCAGGGAGATCATATGATAATTGTCTTTTCTGATTGACTTATTTTGCTCAGCATAATGTCCTCTAGTTCTATCCATGTCGTTGTAAATGACAAGATTTCATTTCTTTTGATGGCTGCATAGTATTCCATTGTAGATATATACCATGTCTTCTTTATCTGTTCATCTGTTGATGAACATCTAGGCTCTTTCCATAGTTTGGCTATTGTGGACATTACTGCTATAAACATTCAGGTGCATATGCCTCTTTGAATCAGTACATTTGTATGTTTCGGGTAAATACACAATAGTGCGATTGCTGGGTTGTAGGGTAGCTCTATTTTCAACTTTTTGAGGAACCTCCATGTTGTTTTCCAGAGTGTCTGCACAAGCTTGCATTACCACTAACAGTGTAGGAGGGTTCCCCTTTCTCCACATTGAGGCTTCATTTTCTGATTTGAGTCTCTCTTTTTTTTTTTTAAGTTTATTTATTTTTGCGTTCTGTGAGTAGTACAGTCATTTAAGTATCTGACTCTTGGTTTTGGCTCAGTCCATGATCTCAGGTTCATGGGACTGAGTCCTGTGTTGGCTCTGCACTCAGCAAGGGGTCTGCCTGGGATTCTCTCTCTCCCTCTCCCTCTGTCCCTCTCCACCATGTTCTCTCTCTCTCAAATAAATCAATAAATCTTTTAAAAAATGAAGTTTATTTTTAAGTAATCTCTATACCCAATGTGGGGCTTAAACTCATGACCCCAAGATCGTGAGTCACATGTTCTTCTGACTGAGCTAGCCAGATGCCTCTGAATTTGAGTCTTTTATCAAGAAATCAACATCTGATTTTTTTCCCCTGTTCCCAAAATGAAATAAAGTGGAAATGGACACCTAACTTCCTGGACAGAACAGACTGACAAGATCTTTTCTCAGTGAGAAGGGGAAAGTTGTCAGGTAATAGGATTGATGTCTGTTGAATAATGAAATTGTTGGAAAGGGGAATCAAGAAATGTTTTGAGACTCCCAAGAAATGTTTTTAGACCTCAATAGACTCCACTTGAGTCTTGAAAGGTCATTTTAGGATAAATGAAAGGCAAACCTTTACATAGCAGGTAGCAAACTTAAGGAACTCATTACACTGACATGTGAGTAAGTCAGGGAACATAATCTCAAAAAAGACTTAGATAAATATTTCAGTGATAGATCTAGTATAATTGAAGAAAATGAAACATTCCTTACATTTCTTGTGGTTACTGATTAATTTAGATAAACTTTTACCATCTTATTTTATGTTTTCTATGTGTCTACTTTTCTGTGCTTCTTATTTTCTTATCTTTTTGTCTTCTTTTGGGTTGACTAAATGAAAAAAAAAACACACATTTTGTCCCTTCTACTTGTTTGGAAATCATACATTCTTGTTCTGCTATATTATTTATTTGCCTTAAAATTTCATCATGTATATTCATTAAATCCTTTTTTTAAAAGATTTTATTTATTTATTTGACAGAGATTCACAAGTAGGCGAAGAGGCAGGCAGAGAGAGAGAGTGGGGGAAGCAGGCTCCCCGCCAAGCAGAGAGCCTGATGCGGGGCTCGATCCCAGGACCTTGCGATCATGACCTGAGCTGAAGACAGAGGCTTGAACCTACTGAGCCACCCAGGTGCCCCTATATTCATCAAATTCTAAACAATAGTGTCTTTAAATTCCCACCAAACAATATAAAGCTCTTAAAGAACTTAAAATTCAAATACCCATTCTTATCCTATATAGTGTGGTTGTCTACTAATTATTATTTTTAAATCTCAATAATTAGTAATTGTTTTTACTGTCTATGCTTATTTAGATTTTTTTTCACTTGTTTAACAATTTCTTTATTCATCATTTTTTTCCTTGTAACTCAGTCATACTTCTGGAATAATTTGCTTTCTTCCTAAAGAATATCTTTTAGACTTTGCTTTTGTGTGTGTGTGTGTGTGTGTGTGTGTGATAAACACTTTTTCTTTGAATTTTTATTCTCATTCTTAAAACATAGTTTTGATATCTACAATTCTAGATTGATTGCTTTTCCTAAGCAATTTGAAAATTTTGTTTCACTATCTTCTGGAGTTCATTGTTACTATGGAAAATCTTATTCTCAATCCAGATATCTTTATAAATTACCCTCTCTTGGGGTGCCTGGGTGGCTCAGTCAGTTAAGTGGCTGCCTTCGGCTCAGGTCATGATCCCAGGGTCCTGGAATCAAGCCCCATATCAGGCTCCCTGCTCAGTGAAGAGCTTGCTTCTCCCTCTCCCTCTGCCTGCTGCTCTGCCTACTTGTGCGCTCACTCTCTCTCTCTCTCTGTCAAATAAATAAATAAAATCTTTTTTTAAAGGGCTACTGCTCTCTTCTCTGTGGCTATATTTATGATCTTTTCTCTATCTTTGATGTTTTACAGTTTTATTATGATGTGTCTAAGTGTACTTGGGATCTGCTGTACTTCCCAAAGCAGAGGATGCTTGTCTTTAATTATGGAATCTTCTTGGCCATTATCTCTTTGAATATTGTAGCCATCATTTTCTTAATTCTCTCTTTCTAGAACTTCAATTAGACACATATAAGGCCTTTCCACAATATCCTCTGTATCTCTGAATTTCTGTTTCATGTTTTTTATGTTTTTCTTCTTGTATTTTAATCTGGTATTTATACATATTTAATTTTTCAGTTTATTTATTCTCTTCAGTTTCATCTAATCTGTTTAACCCATCCAGTGGGTTTTAATTTCAATCACATATTTAGTTCTAGATATTTTGTTTCTTTTGAAACTTGCCTGTTTTTTAAAAAGGATTTTATTTATTTATTTGACAGAGAGAGAGATCACAAGTAGGCAGAGAGGCAGGCAGAGCGAGAGGGGGAAGCAGGCTCTCTGCAGAGCCTGATTTGGGACTTGATCCCAGGACCATGTTGGAGGCAAAGGTTTAACCCACTGAACCACCCAGACACCAATTTGCCTGTTTTTAATCTTATAAAGTTCTTGTATCTGAGATCTTTGATTGAAAATATTTTTATAATTTAATAATAATATAATAATATTTAAAAATTTTATTTGATTGAAAAATAAATATTTTCTTTTTTCTGCTAATTATAAGCATGATTTTGCTCTGGCTGAGTTAATTTTGTGTGAATTTTGAAGGTCCAGGTTAAAGTGTTTTCCCCCAGAGGAGATTTGTGTTTGCTTCTTCCAGGTACCAAGATGTGTTAACCTGAGCTGTGTTTAATATTCATTCTTGGCTTTGGGTTTTCTGAGGATAGTATAAATATAAACCCCAGACATAACTGAGGGAAGGCCTATTGTTTCTAATCTCAGGAGAGATCATTTCTCTAGACCTTGAACTAAGGAAATAGGCAGTTTTTCTTCTGGGCTTCTGTTACATTAAGGCTTTTTTTTTTAATTGTTTACTAAGGGTATGATCTCTTGAGCTTCAGCAGGTATTCAGGTAAGGTGCCCAACTTGTTCTTGCTTTGTCCCAAGGCCCAATTTTCATTACCTAAAGCATATGTGAATTCCTCTAAATCTGGTTTTCTGTTACCTGAATATCCCCTCAAACAGTCCTGGGTTTTGCTTTTGTTTAGAGATCTGTTTTCACCCTGTCTATCTCTGTTTCTCTACCTTCCTCTTTATCTCACTGTCTCCCCACCACTGACACCTGACCCTTAGATATTTTTCTTTATCACAAGCTCAGCAATGCATTTATAATTATATTTGTTGTCATTTATCTACAGTGTAGGTGTTTTGAAGGAGAAGGGCTTTTCAGACTATTCATTCTTCATACTAATGGAAGTAGAGTCTACTCTTATATATTAAGTATTCAATAAACATTTATTGAATAATGAAATGCCAGAGAAGACAAGACATTTTCTTCTGAAATGGCTCTTAGAGCTCTGTGCCAGGATTCTGGGATGGATGTATAGAGAGTGAAAATTTTTATTTTTTCTAGTATTTTCCCCTAGAATGTATACTTCATTTTTCTCTATCCTCCTCATTGCTGTAAGTTTAGGAAGGAGTTTTGTGTGTATTTTTAAAATACTTACCAAAGTATGGAGTTATTTGGCATAGTAAAGGCATGAGGTAAAAACCTAGTCCCCCAAATTCAAAATATGACTTATTCTTGATATGTATCTTTTAATATTTTTCATAATTTTTACTTTTGCATTTTGTTTTATATGACAAGGGAACAAGTGAAAGGAAGTTCATATCAGTAGCCAGAAATAAGTCCTGAAAAGCCAAGACTATGATAATTAGAAATAACTCTGTCAGTTTTTCAGAGACCGTGAAAGCAGGTCAGGATTCTCTTAGAAATCACGAACTATTATACTTGGTATTAGGTACTATGATACATAGTTTTTGGGAGCATTGAGAAACTTTATTATTGTTTATGTGATTTCGTGATAGTTTTCTTTCCTCCACAAAACCTGTGAAGAAAAAAAAATGTGGCCCCTTACTGCTGTCTGCTTATTGCTGACATGACACTCATAAGGAGACCTAAGTGTTCTGGTGAACAGAAACTTCTCAGAATACCAGCATTAGATAAGGTCACTCTGTGACTATGAGATAGCAAGACAAAACAAGACTACTTTGTAATCATGTCTGAACACAGACAAAAGCAAAAACACTTTCCAAAACACAAAAATGATCTAACATCTTCTATTCTGGTGAATGAGTGACTGCTACTTTTTAACCAATTACAGTTTTAGCTTCGATGCATTTCTTATGCCTTCTACAAAAAAAGTATTGAGTTCAAAAACTAATGATGTACTATACAGTGGCTAACTCAACATGATAAAACAAAGAATTGAGTTCAAAATAGAATTGCCACTGCTTCTTGAAAGAGCCTAATCCTGAGCAACACTTTGTGTATACTTAAGAGTATACACAAAGTAACTAAAAGTTAACCCAAATCCTGTAATAAGTTTCTTTCACTAAAATGCTCCCATAGTGTCCCACTGTGTGCTGTCCCCTCATTGCAATGAACTAATAAATGTAAATTTGTTCAATGATAGGTGTTTCTGGTGGTCTTTGGCTGGAGGGCATTGACTCCTGGATGGCATACAATTGTATTTTTTTCCCCCAGTTAGGACAAATGTTATCTTGTAATTTTTATTAAATATTTTCAACAGGCATTGAGAGGACTGGTTTGAAAAAGCATGGATCTGAACATTTCCATAACTTATTGTCACTAATGATGTAGATATGTATGGGAGTGTAATGGTACTCTGTCAAAAAGAATAAGGAAATGTTGAACTTAGACTACTTTTAGAAGATTTAGTTGAAATTGGAAGGGGAGGTGAACCATGAGAGACTATGGACTCTGAAAAACAATCTGAGGGGTTTGAAGTGGCGGGGGGGTGGGAGGTTGGGGTACCAGGTGGTGGGTATTATAGAGGGCACGGCTTGCATGGAGCACTGGGTGTGGTGAAAAAATAATGAATACTGTTTTTCTGAAAATAAATAAATTGAAAAAAAAATAAGAAGAAGAAGAAGAAAAAAGAAGATTTAGTTGATTCTGTATTGATGACACTCTTAGCTGATCCTAATTTTCTAGTGTTTTCCATTAGCATTATGAGAATATTCACAGCTGGTTATTGACTTTCATCTGTGCATTCTGCTCCATTTCCAAAGAACTAGGACAACCACTTTGGAATCTAGTTCTCTGTAAAGGAGAAGAGAAATAAGAATTACACATTTGCCTTTTAAATTTCTGGTCGCATAATCTCATGGGTCAGGTAAAACCAGTTTAATGTAAATTTGGAGTGTAACAAATTACAGTTTGTGAACCTTTCAGAGGAAGAAGGAAGTTTGTTCTGCTGAGATAGCAAAGGGCACTGGGGAAGTCTGAGTTTATTTCCTACCCTCAGAGCATTCGGCCTGGATTTGTGAAAATGTTAAGAATGATGAATGAGCTGTAAATAGAAGATTTCTCTGACTGTGAGCCATAAACAGTCATAAATGGATTAGAGTGAACAGCTGGGAGCAAAATCATGGGCATTATGCAGGCACACAAGACAGTCTGTGGACTGTAACTAGCATCCCACCCTATTGATTAGCTGTTCTGTGGACCATAATAAAACTATCATGTTTAATTGCTAGAAAGAGGCACACACCAAGAAACAGGCAAGTTAAGGTATCAGCTCTCTGGTTTATTGTTCAAAGTCAACATAATTTGTGTTTCATTATAGCACTTTCACTGCAGGATCTATAGGCTTCAATCAACACCCTCCCCCACAAAAAACAAACACACATATTTTCTTGGGCATAAGAACATTTTATTACATTTTGTTGCCTTCTAGTTATTATGGGTCAGTGACTTTTCTAGCCAGTACTATTCTGATTTGCAAACATTCTAAAGGAAAAGCCTAGATTTTTACAACGTGGTACAGCCTTGGTAATACCGAAAGGGTATTTTTCAATTTCAGGCTACGAATTTTCTTCACCAGGTCACCTTGCACTCCTTTAATTTTTTACATATTTTTACCCACACAAAAACCATAAGAGCAGCAATCCCATAGACCATATAGTTATGAAGGGGAGATTAAGCCGCCTTCATTATTGTTATTTACACTCAAAGGAAAGTGACAAGAATTTGATAAAGGACTCTGGAGTTTCTCTTCCATTTAAGACTTGCAGTATGTAAGATAGAGAATGTTTTGGTTTACGTCATATAATATTATAGAAAAAGCTAACGGGATATTTAGTTTTGTGTTCTATCACAGCTTTCCTGTTTGAAAAGGTAGTATGTCTTTGGGGCACCTGGGTGGCTCAGTGGGTTAAGCCACTGCCTTCGGCTCAGGTCATGATCTCAGGGTCCTGGGATCGAGTCCCGCATCAGGCTCTCTGCTCAGTGGGGAGCCTGCTTCCCTCTCTCTCTCTCTCTCTGCCTGCCTCTCTGTCTACTTGTGATCTCTGTCTGTCAAATAAACAAAATCTTAAAAAAAGGTAATATGTCTTTTGAGGCTTTATTATAATGGGAAATATGAGGAGTATTGGCTATTTCCCTATAATACTTTTACCCTATAGTAAAGTGTATGTGTATGTGCTGGTATCATAGATCACACATGTCATTGGCACTGGTAGAAATGGGAATGGTTGTGTCTTGCTAATAAAAAATGGAGGGGGTGTGAGAGGTTGGGTGAGTCTGGTGGTGGGTATTATGGAGGGCACGTATTGCATGGAGCACTGGATGTGGTACATAAACAATGAATTCTGGAACACTGAAAAGAAATAAAAACATAAATAAAAATTAAAAAAAACCAAAAAACCCCAAAGCAAATGTGATGTGAAGGGAACTTATTTCCAGATAGCATGCATGTCTATATCTGGCTTACTGCCACATTTTGGAATATATGTTTTTCCTTTTGCTATATTCTTTAGGTTTCCACACTCAGCAGCCAAAACACCATTCATTTAATTGGTGACACATGCACTCACTGATATATTTGACCCTGTTTTTCTTTACATTAGGACATGGGAAACAAGCTGTTTGCTAGTGGGGTGCAAATATTCTAAGCATAACCACCCAGCCTGCCTAGAAATCTGATTTTGCTCTTGTGACCTCTTGGTGCCCTACTCTCACAATTGAACCATGAATGTGGACTTAAATACAGTAATCTGTTTTATTCAGAACTAATATGTATTTATTAAGCACCTATTATGTTCAAGACAGTTTGGCACTGACAGACAGTGGACATTATTGGACTCATTATCTAAGCACTTTTAGTTTTATTTAAGATGAAAATGTCACCACCAGAATTTGTTTCTTTACTAGTACCATAATGTATGCATCCATTTGGGTATTTGTTCCAGGTTTTGTGAAGCAAAATATGAACTTTGGCAAAACAGGGTATGCATCTCTTAGAACAAGAGGAATGGGGTGGGATGCAGATGTAACAGCTTCAAGAAAGAACTCTGGATAAATTGCATTTTTAGAGTTAGTAACTCTCCCCCTCTAAGAAGGACTTGGAAGAGTTAAGCCCCTAAATAATGAAGAATCCATCCCCCCCAGACAAGGGGATGCATAGCTCTTTGATAAAGAGTAAATTTGTTGTTGAACTGTCTCCCCTGAGTAGATATTTGAGTTTATCTCTCTCCTCTTGAGCATCCCTAAAGTAGGTTGAATTGTGTTCCCCAAAAACAGGTCCAAGTCCTAATCTTCAGTACCTGTGAATCTGACTTTATCTGGAAATATCTTTGTGGATGTAATTAAAGTAAGGATGTTGAGATGATATCATCCCAGGTGGGCCCTAAATCTAGTAATTGGTGTTATTACAACAAAAAAGAGAGGGAGGATTTGAAATACAGAGAGAAGGAAAGCCTATGTGAAGGTGGAAGCAGGGATTAATGTGTTGGAGCTGCAAGCCGAGAAATACCAAGGGATACTGACAGCAACCAGAAGCTAGGTGAGAGATGTAGAATGGATTTTCTCTTAGAGCCTCTAGAAGGAATCAGCCTTGATAAACACCCTGATTTCAGACTTTTGTCCACCAGAACTGTGAGAGAATACGTTTCTGTCGTTTTAAATGATCAAGTTGTGGTATTTTATTATGGCAGCCCCAGGAAACTAACAACTCCCACTCTTTATTCTGTACAAAATTCCCTAGAATGCTTTGCATGTAAATGGAGAGGGATTATTGCCCTTGGTCAATTGGCAGTTAGTTTTCTCCCATGCTGAAGAAACCCAATGTAATTTTCCTATATGCTGAACTCTACCAGCAACCTAATCATTTATACGATTTGGATTGGATACAAGTATAGCACAACAAGAGTTTTTCTTTGCTTATAACTGTTGTCACTATCAATCTTAGAAACACAAAGCACCATTCGTTCTGGGCATGATAACATCCTGAAGTGCCTTGCCTCATCCATATATGTCATGTATATTCAGGTGTTTTTTAAAACAGTTTTATGAGGAATTTTTATTATTAAAAATAAATGCTTCTTTTCTTTAAAGATTATTTATTTATTTATTCATTTATTCATGAGACACACAAAGAGAGAGAGAGAGAGTGCACGAAAGAGAGAGAGAGAGGCAGAGGGAGAAACACGCTCCCCAAGGAGCAGGGAGCCCGATGTGGGAATCCATCCCAGGACTCCGGGATCATGACCTGAGACAAAGGCAGATGCTTATCCCTCCAACAACTTAGGTGCCCTAAAAATAAATAGTTCTTTAATTCAGATATTAGTGAAATTCTTTCTCCTAGCTGACTCACTAGTCTTGGAATTGGTAAATCAAGCTCTAAGTCTTCTTTCTCATACATGCTATGATATTCTGTTGTAAGAGGTTCCTTCTTTCTCACGCATTTGATAACTTTTTCTTTTCTGGGGCACAAATTAGAGAGAGGCAAGTCATTTATAGTTATGAGTATACCTTTTCTCTTTGCTCTGGTCCTTCTTATGTGTTTCCCAGAGAGGGCTGGCTTAACTCTCAGCAGGTCATAGATGTCTTTCTTTAGCTTTTTTTTTTTTAAAGATTTCATTTATTTATTTGAGAGAGAGACAGTGAGAGAGAGCCTGAGAGGGGAGAAGATCAGAGGGAGAAGCAGACTCCCCATGGAACTGGAAGCCCGATGTGGGACTCTATCCCAGGACTCCGGGATCATGACCTGAGCTGAAGGCAGTCACTCAACCAACTGAGCCACGCAGATGCCCTCTTTACCTTCTTGCTTTAATTTGCTATACTCTCAGTTCAACAGAAAGCAATAAACATGTCTAGTGTATGATCATTTGAGCCCACATTCTGGTGCACTCTGGATAGATGTGGCATGAAGTGAAATGTTCCCTCTGGAGTATTCTTCCCACTATTCCCTTATAGCTAATGCATGCTGACCCCCAGGATGGGAATCCATTCTTATCTAATAGGTCATTAGCTTGTAGTTTTCCCAGTCCCTTCTATTTAACTTAAGTCTAACCCTGTTGGGCTGCTCATAACAGGGATGGGATCTTATTTCTTCCATCTCCAGCTTCCAGAACTTTATGGGCCAGGAGTACAATGCACTCTGCCATCTTATCTGGAACATCTTCAAATAAAATGTCAGAGTGCGTTGTACTCTTTATGTAATATTGCTGTAGAGAAAATATGTAGGTAATTTGAAGACAGAAATTTATGCCAAACTGGCCAATGCCTATCACCAAGAGTGATACAATGACTTTAGTTTTTTCAGTCTGTGATGGTGAACTGTGAGTTTTAAAGGTATATTTTGATCAGAATAACGGAGACCCTGAAAACCAGTTGGAAGAATTTAGAATTAAATGATAAGATAAATGTATTTATACTATATATCCTGCCCAATCATTTAAAAGAAGAATCTAGGTAAACACACATAACAGAGCAATAAAAACTAATTTTAAGAGATATTTATCATATATTTATTTATTTTGCTTATTATTTCACTCTCCTAATTTAAATATGATTTGCATCTGAGTTAATATTTTTGTCTCTTTTGTTCTCTGTGGTGTCTCAAATGGTGTTAGGTAATAGCAGATACTTAAATAGTTGTTCTTGAATGAATAACCAAACTAGGAACTAGGAAGGGAGTTGCTCTAGATTATTGAGTCATGACAAAATGAAATAGTCTGAGGGCACAGATAGTGATGATGGTTGGCTAGAACAGGTGAAGCCACTAAGGCAGCACTTGAAGTAATTCTGTCCTATCATGAGCAAACAGAACCTGGTCCAGGCTGGTAGCAGGAACAAATAGAGCAAAAAAAGGAGAATCCAGAATCAGTGGTGTGACTCCCATCCTCATTTTCTACAGAAGTCCTACTTTTCCCATACGTCCTGCCCAAAAAGATGTAAGAGAACACAACATAAATAGCTCAAAATGTTTTCCACAACCTGTATTCAGGCAGTATCATGAGCAATATGATCTTTTGTGAGTCTTTTTCAGGAGTAGGATGTTCTAATACTTTGATTTAATCATCTCCAACTTCCAAACAAAGCTTGCTTCCCTGAAGCAGGAGAGACTCTAAGAGCATTTCTGACTGAGACACATAGAGAGTAAATAAAATTGGATGAATGTTGTTCTAGCACTGTTGGAGCAGGAGGCATTAGTGTTTGTAAGTCTGATACTTTGGAGATATGCCTCCTTTCTCTTTCCTACTAGTGTGCTAACAGTAAATCATGCAACAAGCAGGGCTATTGCGAAGTGAGCAAAGGCAATAGATGGGAATTTTGCTAGAGGTTCATGAGAAACATTTAACTATTTACAGCTGAGAATTCTGATACTGTTGAAATTTCTTGTTCTCATTTCCTCATTCAGTAACCACTATCATTTAGTTGATGTTCCTGAATTAAAGGGGGTTTTCCTAGAATTCGAGGTATCTAAATTTGCTTCTCTTCAAGAGCAAATTTTCACCTTTTGAAAGAATATTTCCCAGATGCTTCCTGAGTTGCTGAAAATTTTTATTAGTGGCATTTCTCTCATTCTCCCTCACTGACCTACAGAGAAAAAGAATAAGTCTTAAGGAAGTGGAATTAATAACTCTATTGCAATGCATCATTGAGATAAGCCAGTAATTGCAAGGTCAGAGGGGCACACACAGATAGATTGTTAGCTGGTTATACTATAATGAAAGAGCAGACCTCTTACATAAGATTATGAATAATGTTTCTCATAAAGACAGGGGATTGATTATTCCAGAAAAGCTTCCCCCTGAACCTGAGGCCATCAGCAATTCACAATAATGAAATATTAATAAGAAATTTGAGAATCTACCAGGAGTAAATTTTATAACCCAGTATAATGAGCTTCTTCTTTCTAATTTTAGAAGGGAGCTAAATGAAATATTGAAGGCAGAAACAGGGTAATGTATTTTGCATTGGGGTTCAAATCAAGATTATTTCATCACAAAGAATAGATTTGAAGAGGTAGTGGGTGGAAGACAACAATAGGAAGTACAGATGATTCTACTATTATCATGTTTAGTGCTATTTCCCTGTGTAACTTTGTTTATTTCCCATATAGAGATGATTGCATTAGTTAATATCATTTTAGAGAAAATAGTCTCTGGATGTCTTTTTGCTGTAGGAAAATGTATAATTATACCTTTATAATTATCCCTATAAGAGCTTTAAGAATTATATCTGTTGGTTCCTTAGCAACCTTAGGAACTCTGGATTTTACAGCTGGGGATCAAAACTAGAATCCTTAATATAGAAGTAAAATAAGATGCTTATTAGTAAAAATACTGCATGTGGTAATTTTGAAAGATGAGTAGGAAAAAAAGGTAAATGATACCATCAATATGTCTTTGTTTTTCTGATCAATATAAAACTATGTGGGTGGCACCTAACACAAATCTAATTTTCAGTCATTATATTTAGTATACACATTAAGCTTGTCTTCTTTGTGGTTATAAATACTCACATTGAGATATCTGAATGTATCAGTACTACACAAATACATTGTTTTCAGGTATAAAAAAAGGATGGTGTCTCCCTTTAATACAAAAAAAGAACATAATTTAGGACTAGTATATATGCTACTGTTTTATATATGTTGATTGTTATAATCTTTTATAATTTGTGTCTCCTACAGTAGGGCTATATTGCATACTTTATTTCTCAGTCCTATTTGTGACCAAAAGCATTCATCAAAAGGCAGTTGGGAATGTTCTAAAGTTTTATTGTGATGATGGCTATACAACTCTGTGAATATGTTAAAAATCATCGAACTGACACTTTAAAGGGGAGAATTTTATGGCATGTGAAATATATCTCAATAAAGCTGTTAATCTTTATTTTTAAAACAGTTAAAAGGACCACTCAGTTCCTTCAATTTTTTTTTTAAGATTTTATTTATTTATTTGACAGACAGAGATCACAAGTAGGCAGAAAGGCAGGCAGAGAGAGAGGGGGAAGCAAGCTCCCTGCTGAGCAGAGACCCCGACGTGGGGCTCCTTCCCAGGACCCTGGGATCATGACCAGAGCTAAAGGCAGAGGCTTTAACCCACTGAGTTCAAGTCCCCAGTCCCTTCAATCTTATTCCCCAGTCTCTTACTCAGTACTTCTTCCAGAGGTAGCAGCATTTTCTGACTGGCCTTATGGCCACTCAGATCCATCAAACAGATAAGTTTGCCAAAAAGAGAAACAATATATTCAACTGATACTAATGAGGGAGCAAAAGGCTAGCTAACGACAAAGCAGAAGCTGGCACCCTACACCCTCCCCCTGCTCTTTATGACCTGTGTGACATTCCTCAGAAACTCCTGGCTGCCCTACAGGAAGAACAAATGGTTAACTAATAGAGATCACAGTCCTGCAGGACTGGAGTCTCCCTCAGTTTACAAATGTCCTAGTGATTAATAATAACATAACTTCCAGAAACCCATAACTCAGTTCCTGAAGCCCTAACATTGCCCACCCCTCCACAAAACTGAGGGAGACTAAAGTGGAAGGAAATATAAATTAAGTTAAAGTTCTTCTAAACCTAAAGCTCATTGAAAAGGATGTGTGATAGTAGGAATGTGACATTCCACCAGGAAACTCCCTACTTTTTTCATGTTAGTGCCTCATTAGAGGGAAAAACAGCCTTGGCTCAACAATAACCAGGCTTTCAGTATTTTGACAGTCTTCTTTACCATATGACAGCCCTTCTGACTATTCCCTTTGTCCTCACCTCCCCAGCTCCCGAGTATATAATCAGCCACTGTTCAGGATCAAGGAGCAGCAGCTCTCTCTGCCCATGGGTCCTGTCCCAGTGCTTCAATGAACCACCATTTTGCACCAAAGATGTCTCAAGAATTCTGGGGTGCCTGGGTGGCTCGGTGGGTTAGGCCTCTGCCTTCGCTCGGGTCATGATCTTAGGGTCCTGGGATCGAGCCCCGCATCGGGCTCTCTGCTTGGTGGGGAGCCTGCTTCCTCCTCTCTCTCTCTCTCTGCCTGCCTCTCTGCCTACCTGTGATCTCTCTTTGAAAAAAAAAAAAAAGAATTCTTTCCTGGTCATTGGCTCTGGAGTCCACTGAACCTCACTTATATTATAAAACTTCATCAATACCAGTCCCCAACTTCTATCAAAATTAAGCCTAACTGGAAGAAACTAAGAGGCATCGTTGACAGGATGAATTTGAGATGCGATGATCAGATCTTGCTATTAATCATGTTATAGAAACAAAATGAAAACTGAGTACCTGCTTCCCAGAGGCTTCTGAAAGCCCCTGTGCACAGTCAAGAAACCAAGACTACTGATGATGATATACCACAAATCTCCCTATGGTGAGATTGCACATAATATTTCTTCCAAAAAAACTTGGAATGATCAGACAAAGAACAGTTTGTCTGGCCACTAGGTTCACCAAAGCCAATACCAGACTGTGGATTGAGGAAAATGAATAGCAGGTCTCATCTCAATTTATTTAATGTTATATAGATTGTACCATAAATTCCCAAATGAGGCAGATGTCCAGGGTCAGGATCAGGATTATAATTTGAACACAAAACTGAGTAAGATTTATTGTTTCACATACTGATTAAGTTCAGAACTTGGTAGAATCCTGAATTTTGTCCTGTACGTTAGTTTCCATATTCATAAATGTTCTTTCCTCTTTACACCCAACATATCAACTATTACTTTCAAAATATATTTTAAAAAGTTTCCATGATTTATGGATTGATGCTAATTGCCCATGTGATTATCCAAATGGGTTTAACTGAATAAGAGTAACCAAGTCTCACAGTTACCAACCCACTGATATTCAACTGAATATTTTATAGATGCCTAGTTAGTGCAATATAAGACCTACCATAAGATGGTAGGTCCTTTGGACAGTTTAGAGATGAGAAGGACAGGATTCTGGCCATAAAGACAAAATTTCTAGATGATTTGAATACAAAGCAGAATCAAATAAATACAAAGTAGAGGAGGTATATCATACCTTGGGGTTCCAAGGAATCATAGCTGGTTGAGAAGATCAAAAAGTATTTGAAAAAATAAGTAGCATTTCTGGTTAGTCTTGTAAGTTAGGTTATACTTTGACAAATGGAGATAAAACAGAGAAAACTCTTCAGATAGAGGGAGCAACAAAAGCAAAGGCACACAAGTGAAAAAGAAGTAAAAGTGGGACTCTAAATGCAATTTGTTATTTAAAATGATTGATCATTTAACAATAAGTATATGACATATGTATGGTAATCTATTGATACTATAGAGTTTCTGAAGGAATATAAATTCTATGCCTGAATCAGGCCAGAACTCTAGAAATCTAAAATATCAAGATACCTGTATTAGTCTCTCACAGAGTTAGCAATTCTACCTGACTTGTGTTTTAATGTTCTAGCCTCTTCTATTATCAAACTATGTGATAAGAAACAGCTAAAGGAAAAAACAAAACAAAACAAAAAAATAGTTTTAGGAAAGCTGTTGAGGAGACCGATTTATATATCCCCCAGTACCTCTTGTGATCCCCATTTTGAATAATATATTTAGAACTGAATTCTAGAGAGAGTTGTGTTTCATTTGAAAAACTGGTATGGTTTTATTTTTTTAGAATTAAACCCACCTTCTTTTTTTGCTTTGGATATCAGGAAGTTCATATGCTAATTTAAGGCTCAGTTGTAGCAAATAGATTTTGTTCTGTGGTCTATATAGAATATTATTTTAAAATTCATTAACTCAGCATGTACTTATGGAGTACTTAACTATATTCCAGGTGCTCAGTATACAGTGGTGAATTAAATAGAAATAAGCCCTGCCCTCAGGGAGCTTATAGTTTTGCAGGATATTCACACAGACAATATACAGGTAAACAAATAAATATGTATAATTTATATTTTCCCTATTCCCAATTCCCTTTTTGTATTTATTATTAACTTACTAAATGTGTTCTTATTCTAAACTACCTCTGTGGAATGAGGTAGAATATAAATAAATGCATAAATAAATAACATGGCCTTATGAAAATGTCGTACAGGGAAAATATAATTTAAATGAACTTTTAAGTGAATGATGTCAGTTAGTGGCAATTTTTTTTCTCGAACTAGAAGGATATGTGAATAGTTATATCAACTGATGAAATGGAATTTCCAAAATTAAAATCTTTTGTTCTTAAGATCTTATAGGGAAAAGAGAAAAGCAATTTCTTCATGTATGCTGTCAACTGTAAGCCATCCAATGAAAAAAATTACAAACAAAAGAAGAATTTGACACTATGCAGTCTAGTCCCATTACAACTCTTTTCCACATAAGTGATTTCTATGCCTCTGTCAATGGTGTCCTCATTATAATGAGTGGACTAAAGGATTTGCCCAGTCCTCTCAAATCATTAAAGTGTTAAGTGGCAATGGTGTTCTTTAAAATAGATAGGCAATCAAGGTATAAATCATATTTTTAAGCCTTTCTTAAGTCATAGCTAAAATGAAATGTTATGGCCAGTAATTCACATATAAAAGAGGCATTTTTGTGAGGCCATAGTGGGTAGACTGAAATAAGCTAGAGCTATCTTCAACCTTCTGGGACTTACCATTTATTAGGTGCCAGGATCTAGATTACATATGCAGAAGGTAGAGTGTGATAAGTGTTCAGTAGTGCTAGAAGCAAAAAAATACCATAGTGGCACAGAGTAAGGAGGTGTTGAGTCTCACTAGAGGGATCAGTTATATTTTAACCCACTGAGTCACCCAGGTACCCCGGGATCAGGTACATTTTATGAAGAGCTGGCATTTTACCTGGACCTTGAAAAAGGATTATAATTTCTATAAGTGTAGCATGTGGGTAAGGGCATTATAACTAGAAGAAACAGTATAAACAAAGAGAAGTATAAAAGTTTAAGCACTGGTGAATAGTCCAGAGTTTTTAGAATAGAGACTAATAGAAGGATGCCATGGGATATGAAAGTTGGCAATTTTGATGGATCAGAATCATGGAGGATTATAGTACTTGAATGTAGTGTTAGGGAGTTTGGATTTTGAAAGAAAATAATAAGCATTCAATAAATGAATGAATGAATGAATGAATGCATACATACATAAAAATAAATGGCACTTAAGAAATATGGAGATCCCTGTAGATATAATTTTAATCTAATCCTTGATTAAGTCTTTATTGCATTAATCTTTTGACATTAGTTCAATGTAAAACCTGCAAAAGAGAGATTTTGATCTCCTGTAATTTGTAGCAATAAATACTTGACAGTTGTGATGAAGTGCTCATTTGCAGCAAGGGAGGTAGATTTAGAGGGCAAGATGTTCAGAAATATACACTGTATGTTTGGATGCCTTAAAATTGTAGCCTTGGGGATTTAAAGTTCATATGCATGTCTGTAAAAGATCCAAGAAGGACTGTAAGAAGCGGTGGTGAAAGTAAGAATGTACAACCCTAGAGAAATACGCAAGAGAAGACAATAAATTATATTGGAATGTCTGGCAGTCCTAGAGAGAGCTCCGGACGAAATTTTGTGTGGAGGTCTTTAGGCAATCCATCCTTGCAAGGGCCTTGAATGATGTGTTTTGTTTTGTTTTTAAAACCATGACCCACCAACCAAATCTAATCTTGGGAGTCCTGTATCTGGAGCTAGTGTGAATTTTATACATCTGCATATAGAATGTGTTGGGAAAGGCCCTGAAAGACCTTTCTGACAAAAACTATCATCCTTCCTGAGTCCTGGTCAAGAAGCTAGCCAGCTAGTCAGGTGCTTTTATTCAAGGGGTAGTTTCTCATAGAAATGACTCATTGTGTGTCACAGTAGTTTTCAGATCTATAGTAACAGTAACAACTTTCAAAGGAAATTATTTTCTGCCTCACTATATAAATGGACAAAAGTAGAACTTTCCAGTTGAAGCAGAGGGATGCTGAGCTCACTCAGTCTTCTCAAGCACTCTATGAAACAAAGTTCTGAGAAAAAGAGATTATTCCCAGACATATAAAAAGTTCTCTGGGAAGTAATATGATGTTAACTGAGAGGGAAACATGGAATTTTAGTCTGATAGGATAGGGCAAACCTTGGTGGGACAGTCAGTGGGAACCCTGAGAAATTGGAGGTAGTATGCAGGGAGTGGAAAGGACAGGAGGTGACTATTGATTGGGTATGAACAATATGAACAGATACCGAAAGGAATAAGGGCCACTATGTAGACCGACATCACACTTTCCCCATATCCAAGAAACTTCTGTTTTGTTTATCTTCCCTCTATTTCCTGCCTACCCCACATCACCCCACTAACTAAATTTTTCTTTTCTGCTGACTTGATTTCTTGACTCTTTACCCCTACACTAAAAATATTCTGAACTTCTTTGATAGCAGAAAGTCTGAATACTTTGTGAAAATTCAATTTGATACCCTTTCTTCACTTCATGTTACACCATTATTCTACATCTTCAATTGCACCTCCTCATAGGGCTGGCTTATTGTTTCCCTCATTACATAGACTTTTCTGTTTCCAGGTCCTATTTAGAAAATATCTTTGGGTGAATTAAAACCATTAATCTGTCTCTTGGCTCTTGTTATCCTGCATGTATCTTCTGCTTTCTGTAAAACTTTATTTTGAGCTATCTCTTTGATTAGCACTTAGAGTTTACTTATCATTACTCATGCAGAGGACATTTGAGAGGAGGGATGGTTAAGATACATTTATTTGGCAACTGAGGAGACACTTGTTTTCCTTCTTTCCTTCACTCTAAGCAAAGACTTCAGGCCCAGTCTTGATGTGGGGTGACAGTTTGCACTAAGATTCTCTTCCACTCCCACTTTTGTTGCTCAGCAGGGTTTTTCACAACTCTGCAGGGGCTGCTTTCTTGCTCTGGAAATTTCCTAAGTTCTAGATGCAGGGTATTTGGCCCTGGGTCAGAACCCTCCCTCTAATTATTCCCTGCATATTCTCAGATCACAATGCTTTGAAACTGGAGCTCAATCACAAGGAAAAGTTTGGAAGGAACTCAAACACCTGGAAGCTAAAGACCACCTTGCTTAAGAATGCTTGGATCAACCAGGAGATCAAAGAAGAACTGAAACAATTCATGGAAACCAATGAGAAGGAAGATACTTCGGTCCAAAACCTATGGGATACAGCAAAGGCAGTCCTAAGGGGAAAATACATAGCCATCCAAGCCTCCCTCAAAAAAAATGGATAAATTCAGAATATACCAGCTGTCTCTACACCTTAAAGAACTGGAGAATCAACAACAAATCAAACCAACTCCACACATAAGAAGGGAAATAATCAAGATTAGAGCAGAGAGCAATGAGGTAGAAACCAGAGATACAGTAGAGAGAAAGGAGAGAAAGCCCAAATTCATAAAATTATGAATGAAAAGGGAGAGATCACAACTAACACCAAGGAATTAGAAACAATCATCAGAAGCTATTATCAACAGTTATGTTCCAATAAGCTAAGCAACCTTGATGAAATGGATGCATTCCTGGAAAACTATAAATTCCCAAAATTGAACCAGGAAGAAACTGACAACCTGAATAGACTGATATCTAGTAATGAGATTGAAGCAGTGATCAAAAACCTCCCAAATAACAAGAGCCCAGGACCTGACGGATTCCCTTGGGAATTCTACCACTCTTTCAAAGAAGAAATAACACCTATTCTCCTGAAGCTTGTTCAAAAAATTGAAGCAGAAGGAAAACTTCCAGACTTTTTATGAAGCCAGCATTACCCTGATCCCCAAACCAGGCAAAGACCACACCAAAAAGGAGAATTTCAGACCAATATCACTGATGAATATGGATCCTAAGATTCTCAACAAGATCCTAGCAAACAGGATCCAACAATACATTAAAAAGATTATCCACCATGACCAGGTGGGATTCATCCCTGGGTTACAAGGATGGTTCAACATTCGCAAACCTATCAATGTGATAGAACACATCAATAAAAGAAGAGAGAAGAACCACATGGTCCCATCAATTGATGCAGAAAAAGCATTTGACAAAATCCAGCATCCGTTCCTGATTAAAATGCTCCAAAGTATAGAGATAGAGGGAACATTCCTGAACCCCATAAAATCTATCTATGAAAGACCCACAGCAAATATCATCCTCAATGCGAAAAAGCTCACAGCCTTCCTGTTGAGATCAGGAACATGACAAGGATGCCCACTCTCACACTCTTGTTCAACATAGTATTAGAAGTTCTAGCAACAGCAATCAGAAAACAAAGAGAAATAAAAGGTATCCAAATTGGTAATGAAGAAGTCAAACTCTCTCTCTTCGCAGATGACATGATTCTTTATATGGAAAACCCAAAGGACTCCACCCCCAAACTACTAGAACTCATACAGCAATTCAGTAACATGACAGGATACAAAGTCAATGTACAGAACTCAGTGGCTTTCTTATACACTAACAATGAAAATAAAGAAAGGGAAATTAGAGAATCAATTCATGTACTATAGCACCAAGAACCATAAGATACCTGGGGATAAACCTAACCAAAGAGGTAAAGGAACTGTACTTGAGGAACTACCAAACACTCATGAAAGGAATTGAAGAAGATACAAAAAGATGGAAGACCATTCCATGCTCTTGGATCAGAAGAATAAACATTGTTAAAATGTCTATACTGCCTAGAGCAATCTATACTTTTAATGCCATTCTGATCAAAATTCCACCAGTATTTTTCAAAGAGCTGGAGCAAATAACCCTAAAATTTGAATGTAATCAGAAGAGACCCCGAATCACTAAGGAAATGTTGAAAAACAAAAATAGAACTGGTGGCATCACGTTACCTGATTTCAAGCTTTACTACAAAGCTGTGATCACCAAGACAGCATGGTACTGGCATGAAAACAGACACATAGACCAGTGGAACAGGTTAGAGAGCCCAGATATGGACCCTCAACTCTATGGGCAAATAATCTTCGACAAAGAAGGAAAAATATACAGTGGAAAAAAGACAGTCTCTTCAATAAATGGTGCTGGGAAAATTGGACAGCTATATGTAGAAGAATGAAACTCGACCATTCTCTTACACTGTACACAAAGATAAACTCGAAATGGATAAAAGACCTCAACGTGAGAGAGGAATCCATCAGAATCCTAGAGGAGAACATAGGCAGTAATCTCTTCGATATCAGCCACAGCAACTTCTTTCAAGATATGTCTCCAAAGGCAAAGGAAATAAAAGTGAAAATGAACTTTTGGGACTTCATCAAGATCAAAAGCTTCTGCACAGCAAGGGAAACAGTCAACAAGACAAAGAGGCAACCCACGGAATGGGAGAAGATATTTGCAAATGACAGTATAGACAAAAGGCTGATATCCAGGATCTATAAAGAACTCCTCAAACTCAACACACACAAAACAGATGATCATATCAAGAAATGGGCAGAAGATATAAACAGACACTTCTCCAGTGAAGACATACAAATGGCTATCAGACACATGAAAAAATGTTCATCATCACTAGCCATCAGGGAGATTCAAATTAAAACCACATTGAGATACCACCTTACACCAATTAGAATTGCCAAAATTAGCAAGACAGGAAACAACATGTGCTGGAGAGGATGTGGAGAAAGGGGAACCTTCTTACACTGTTGGTGGGAATGCAAGATGATGCAGCCACTTTGGAGAAAAGTGTGGAGATTCCTCAAGAAATTAAAAATAGAGCTTCCCTATGACCCTGCAATTGCACTACTGGGTATTTACCCCAAAGATACAGATGTAGTGAAAAGAAGGGCCATCTCTACCCCAATGTTCATAGCAGCAATGGCCACGATCGCCAAACTGCGGAAAGAACCAAGATGCCCTTCAACGGACGAATGGATAAGGAAGATGTGGTCCATATACACTATGGAGTATTATGCCTCTATCAGAAAGGATGAATACCCAACTTTTGTAGCAACATGGACGGGACTGGAAGAGATTATGCTGAGTGAAATAAGTCAAGCAGAGAGAGTCAAATATCATTTGGTTTCACTTATTTGTGGAGCATAACAAATAACATGGAGGACATAGGGAGATGGAGAGGAGAAGGGAGTTGAGGGAAATTGGAAGGTGATGTGAACCGTGAGAGACTATGGACTCTGAAAAACAATCTGAGGGTTTTGAAGGGGCGGGGGGTGGGAGGTTGGGGGAGCCAGTTGGTGGGTATTAGGGAGGGCACGTATTGCATGGAACACTGGGTGTGGTGCAAAAACAATGAATACTGTTACCCTGAAAAGAAAAAAAAAAAAAAAAACTAAATGTCCAGCAGTGTTTGAGAGGGTCAAATAATTTAAGATAATTATTTCTCCACTCCATGATAGATATAATGATGACACAAGACTGCATATATGATGTCATCTCTTATTTCTGTTCCTGCTGCTATTATTCTATTTCTGGTCGTTCTTACCCCTCATTTAAGGTAATGTATCCTAACAGCCTAACAGCCCACCCTTTCTCCATCTTTCTTCTATAAATTCCCTATACACTACAGTTAAGTTATCTTTATAAACACACAGCTTAATCATCTTTCTTTATAAACCTACTCCTAAATTCAAATGGCTCCCACTGTCTACTACTGTTAAGTTTAAATTTTTGTACAGCAAGCCTCTTCCAATTTGACTTCAAATTACTTTTCTATGGTTATCCTCAAACTCAAGAGCCTACTTCCTTCAAATCAAACTACTGACATTTCTATCAAACAAAAGTTGGGAAGGTCTGGTATTATATAAGAAAATACTGATTTTTTAAGGATGTTAATGTCTCTCATCAACAAAGTATATTTCCTTACCATTTATAGTTTAATTTTTTTATATTCAACCATATAGGTAACAGAAAGAAAAGATAAAGACTTATATGTACAAAAATTACACATTCATGTTCTATACTTGTATGACTTAAGGCACTCATAATTAATTCAATTTTATTTTTTTAAAATAATACGGATTCTTCTGGTCTTATAATGTTTTTTAAAGTGAAAGAACAATAGTCTTGAATAAGTGAAACATTTTTTTTCCTATGGAGATACACTAAGGTTTCTGTTGACTTTTACTTCTTTAGAGTTACCATCTTTCTTGTGGCTTCTTCTCCAGATTTGAGCTTTTTTTTTTTTGTAAAGTTCTAAGAAGTTTGTTTTGAGAGAATTTACTTCTGAAACTTAATAAACATTAAATTTGGAAAACCATTTGTCAATCCAACAATGAAAGGATGGCACTCGAAGCTTTACAGATTTTCCTTCACCTTACCTTAAATTTCTTTTAATTTAATCATTAATGAGCTAAATCACTCTTTAAGAAAATGAACCAAAAGTGTACTCTAATTTAGGTGGCTTCTAGAAGAGCTCAAAAGTTTGTTTCTTTGACTTTCTGTTTACAGTAGTTGTATGTAAACCATCTGTTTGTCATGAATGCTGGAACATTGAGAAGAAATAAAATAAAATGAAAAAAAAAAAGAACCCTCCCTCTACAGTAATGTGTACTATGTTGCAAATGGCACTGAGCAATGTTCTTTCCCCAAGTCAAAATGTTCCTATTTAGGTAAAATTTGAGCCTGCTGCTGGCAGTTAGGAGACAGAATGGCAAAGGGAAATGTGATGTAAAAGCAATATGAGTTTGAATGAAATTATGATAAGTGTTAGATGGCACCATTACCCACATCCCCCTAGGCAGGTATTGGGGAAGCTCTGTAACATAATGCTGGAACAGAATACCAACAGTGGAAGGAAGAGTGGCATTCCAAAGTGGAGTGAAACAAACATGCGAACTCTTTGAAGTCCTTCAGGAGTGACGGATATGGAATGAGTGCCAGTTTGTATGAATGCCCAACATTTGTATGTTGGATGAACAAATGAAGTACTTGAATATTACATATTTCTGGAATTGCCCATTATACATGTTAATTATTATATATAATATTACTATGTTATATATAGTGTGTGTTTTCTGCTTGAATGTTAAGAAAGGAAGGTATATTAATGTCACATTTATTTTCAATAATTAGACAATGGGTGTTACATACAAATGAATTTCCAGATAACTGAAACTTACTCATTTGACATCACAAATAACATGGAAGACATGGGGAGATGGAGAGGAGAAGGGAGTTGAGGGAAATTGGAATGGGAGATGAACCATGAGAGACTATGGACTCTGAAAAACTATCTGAGGGTTTTGAAGGAGTGGGGGGTGGGAGGTTGGGGGAGCGTGGTGGTGGGTATTATGGAGGGCATGTATTGCATGGAGCACTGGGTGTGGGGCATAAACAATGAATTCTGGTACACTGAAAAGAAATTAAATTTAAAAAAAAAGAAAAAATGTGAAAGATGAAAATGGGTGAGCCTGCTGGTTGGTATTAAGGAGGGCACATATTGCATGGAGCACTGGGTGTGGTGCATAAACAATGAACATTGGATCATGGAAAAAATAATTTTTTTAAGAAAAGTGAAAAAAGTAAAGAGTAAAGAAATAATAAAGTCCATTTGCTTGAAAAAAAATGAAATGTGGAATTAGTTAACTTGATCAGTTTTGGGAAGATAACTTTCCCAATTAAAAAAATTTAGATTACAGGCTCCTGGCTGGCTCAGTCAGAGGAGTGTGCAACTTTTGATCCTGGGGCATGAGTTTAAGCCCCACATTGGGTGTAGAGATTGTTTAAATATAAAAATTTTTAAAAAAAGAAATTACGTTAATGTGATCCTGCCTTACTAAACTGAATATCCCCAATATATATTGTTTCTTGATGACTTAGTTTACCACTTTAATCAGTAGTTTGTAGTACCTTTTTGTTGGGAATAATTCATAAGGAAAGTGACATTTTCATCTGGGATTTGAATGATAGAAATTTGCCACACATAGAAGGGTATAGGTAATATAAGTAGAAGGGATAACATGATCAGCAACATAGATGCATAGTGTATTTTGAGTAGAGTAATCAGTCTAATGTAACTAAGATACAGGTATGTATAGCCCCTAATATAACTAAGGGGATGAAATGTCAGAAGAAACTAGAATATGAATTTGTGAATAAATTATAGAAGACATTGTAAGTTATTATAAAAAGTATGAATTTCAGCCAATATACAATGGTGAGTTATCAAAGGCTATTGAACATAGCAGTGATGCATTCTCCTTGTGATTATGTTTCTGTGTTTTTATGTTCATAACATGATCAGCAACATAGATGCATAGTGTATTTTGAGTAGAGTAATCAGTCTAATGTAACTAAGATGCAGGTATGTATAGCCCCTAATATAACTAAGGGGATGAAATGTCAGAAGAAACTAGAATATGAATTTGTGAATAAATTATAGAAGACATTGTAAGTTATTATAAAAAGTATGAATTTCAGCCAATATACAATGGTGAGTTATCAAAGGCTATTGAACATAGCAATGATGCATTCTCCTTGTGATTATGTTTCTGTGTTATGTTCATAACATGATCAGCAACATAGATGCATAGTGTATTTTGAGTAGAGTAATCAGTCTAATGTAACTAAGATACAGGTATGTATAGCCCCTAATATAACTAAGGGGATGAAATGTCAGAAGAAACTAGAATATGAATTTGTGAATAAATTATAGAAGACATTGTAAGTTATTATAAAAAGTATGAATTTCAGCCAATATACAATGGTGAGTTATCAAAGGCTATTGAACATAGCAATGATGCATTCTCCTTGTGATTATGTTTCTGTGTTTTTATGTTCATATCATAGGCTGTATTAAGGAATGGTTGGGAGATGCTTAACACCCCTATAATCTCCTTCAGCTTTTCCTCTGCTTGCCATTTCTGTAATCTAATGAAAAGTGATATGCAAGCAAATTCAAGCCCCTTTTTAACCAGATTATTTTCCCCATCCCCTTCCAAAATAGAAATTCTGAAGACACCTCTGCTCTTATTTGTATATATCCACATATCTCACATATCTAAAAAGTGTTTTCTATGTATGGGACATCACATTCTTCTGTACTTTGTATATATTTTCCCATTTGAATTATTCAGCAATCCCACAAAGTATTTGTTATTGTTGTGCCCCCATTTGAAAGAGGAGGAAATTGAAGTTCAGAGAAGTTAGATAACTCATAAATGGTCACATGACTAGTAAGTGGCAGAGCCAATACTCCATTCTGACTCTGAAGTCCACGATGCTGTGGTAGCATAGGCTAGAGGTGACATGGACTTAAATTAAAACATTTTGCAGTACAGCTGAGGAAGAGGGGTTAAATCTGGGTTAATTAGAAATAAATAATTAATGTTCTTTCAAAGTGTCCAAAATTCATTAAAGCAGTCTGGTAGGACTATATTGTGATTTTTTAACGTCTATTTCTGCACAGAGATTAGTTGGAAAAAGAGCAACTGTTGAAGTCATTCAATTAAAAAGCTATTTTGACTTGAAATTGGATATTTCTTCTCTGACTTAATACTGTGTGTGTGTGTGTGTGTGTGTGTGTGTGCGTGTAGCCAGTGTTCGAGTGCAAGCAGACACTATTATTGTTGCTGTGTGTACTCAGCATGTCATTTTTTAATTTTTTTAAATAGCTTCCTTGTATAACATGGGGTTTGAACTCACAACCCTGAGATCAAGAATCAGATGCTCTACTGACTGAGCCAGCCAGGCACCCCATGAGATATGCTATTCTTAAAAACTGTACTATTTAAATTACTAATTAATTATACTGGCCACCCCATCCCTATTTGTCTTAGTCTGTACATTTGTGGTCCTCTTTATCTAATATCACGTTTTTCCAGATGTTAGAGCTTTCAGAATTATTTCATACATATTATTTCATACACATTTTCTTATTTGAATTATACATAGTCATGTAAATAAATGAAGCTCAGAAGACAGTTAATGTCTTACCTAACGTGACATAAATAATTAGTGATTGAGCTATATTAGAAGTCATAGTTCCTGACTTCTAATTCGGTGTCCTTTCCACCTAATAATAGACACCATATTACCCGCAGCAACTAGCACAATGCATGGACCTAGTAGGAGCTCACTCAGTGTTTGCCCAATGGATGAATGAATAAATAGCCGCTAATATTAGTATCGAGTTACAAAATAATTGATAATAAATTGGTAGTAATTAGTGATTCCTAATGTCTGTTCAGAATCAATCCTTTATTTTAATGATACACTAAGTATAGTTCAAATGAACCATTGTAGTTAACTTTATTGAGGATAAGCTAGACCTCTATTGATTTTGCAGTAACTTCTAGGAATTGTGGTGGTGGTTAAAAGTCATTCTTTTGATAAAAAGTAATTATGTTTGTTACATATGAAGAATGATTTGTGGCATAGAAAGAACAGTAGATCAGAGATCTTGGGTTCAAATCCCTGCTTTGTAATTTATTAAATATTGTGACCTTCGTGCAATTATAAAACTTTCTGAATCCCAATTTCTACATTGATAAAATAAGCATAATAGCATATTCATCAGTAGGGCTGGTTTGAAAATCAAATGAGACAATATACATGTGGATTTTCTTTGTGAACTAAAATGTACTCTACAAATTCTATTAGGATTTTTTTTTATTATTTGATGTTTTAGATGGGGTTAAAGAATGTTCAGTAACAGCCACAATGCCAAGGAAACCATATAACTCCATTCAGAAAGGTACTGCTGCAAAGATGACCACCAGTCAATATTATATTATGTCCTGACAAAGAAAAAGTTGGAAATGAATTATGACTCATTGTTACCAGACTTAGAAAAGGGAATGTTTGTGTGATGTAAGAATTTTTTAAATTCTTAGTTAGGAGCATTTCTTGAAAAGGCTATGTGGTGAACTGATTGAATGTAGATTTATTGGATGGTGACCCACTTCCCACTTAGGTATTATCTCCTGAAATACAGCTATTTTGGTCAAAAAGCTCTGAAGGAGATTGGCTGTGACATCTAGCAAATATGTGTGAAAATTCACAACAGCCAAGAGAAGGGCCAGTAGAAATGTACTTGTTGCTTTGAATTTCTTAATTGTGCTGGATAGCTCCAGTCCAACCCTATTGGAAAACAAACATCATCATTACCCCTAAACCAGCTCCTCTTCCTGATTTTCACCAAGGCTCTTGGCTGTTATTTGACAGTGTGTGTATTTCCTTTCTGTAGTCACCAGTTCATACCCTCAATTGTGTCTTTGTATGCTTTAGAGTCTACTAACTGATCTCCTTGCCTCCAGCTTCTGTCCACCTCAATGCATCCTGTCACCTCTCCAGATGAATCTGCCTAAACCACTGCTATTAATCACTTCATCTCCCTGTTCAAAAGATTTGGTAGTGTCCAGTTGCCAACTGAACATAAACTGGCATTCAAGGTCTACTACAATCTGTCCCAGACCTTATCTGTTCCATCAACCCCCTATGGAATTTAGTAAAAACAAACAAACTAACAAAACAAAAACAAAACCAAAAAATCTTTGTATACATTTTAAATACATCTTGTCTTTTCTTCTTTCTATGGTTTTACTCAAACTTTTCTTTGTTTTTGTAGAACATCTTTCTTATCCCCACCTAACAATAAACTTCCTATCCTTTAGGATGCAGTCCACATGGCATCTCCTCATCTACAAGCTTTGGAGTCATATATGCCATGTTTAAATCATGACACGAATACTCCAAAGCTCTAATATGGATGAGTTATCTCATGTGTTCTGTGACCTTGGACCTAATCTCTTAGAGCCTCAGTTTCTTAACCTGGAAGATGGCAACAGCCCTGTGAAGGAGGTACTGTTATTCTTGTGAGGAGGAAATAAACTAATGCATGAAGGACTTACCATGTGCCTGGTGTATCGTCATCACTCAATAAATATTACCTGTTTTCATTGTAATTACCTCAACAGAGAAAATGTAACTCCCTTTTGACTTTTGAAACCATTTCATACCACTCTCAGGGAAACTATTCCATACTAGTTTGTATTAATTTTTTATTGTCTTACCCCCTTAGAAATTCTAAGCTCCTTGAAGTTAGGGAACTTATTTGCTATTGCTATATGAAATGCCTGCATAGTAGGCACTCAATAAATATTTGCTGAATGAATGAAACATATTTTAAAGGGAAACATCACCCCTTCTCCTTTTATTTTTTTGGAAGGTAAACTATTTATCATAATGACACTGTATTCAATGAAATTAGACATATATTCATAGCATCCATATGAAAGAATGAGAAAACAACACTACTTTTAGTATATGAGGAAAATGAAATCATAAAGACATTGAAACAATACTGTAACATTTTCTTCTGAGTTAGCAATGGTTGAGAATATGGTCTCCAGGCCAGTTAACATTATTGTGTTATACTGTTAACTGTGCACTCACTTTCTTGCTAACATGTTTCAGATTTTATAGAAAACTATTCATTCATATCATGTTGTTCATATAAGAGAAATAATTAACATAAAATAGAATGTAATTGCACATTTAGTTGGATATTTTTAGTTAAACTTACACCCCTATACATTTTCCTTTTCAGTCTAGCCTGACTTAAACAACTTTGCAGAGAACTATACAAATCGTGGCCTATTTCTTGAGCATTTTTTTTTCTTTCTTTTTTTATTATGTTCAGTTAGCCACTGTATAATACATCATTAGTTTTTGGTGTAGTGTTCAATGATTCATTATTTATGTATAATACCCAGTGCTCATTACAACATGTGGCCTCCTTAATACCCATCACCCTGTTACCCTATCCCCTTCTCCCCTCCAAAACCCTCAGTTTGTTTTCCAGTGTCCATATTGTCTCATGGTTCATCTCCTTCCTTGATTTCTTCCCCTTCAGATTTCCCTCCTTTCCCCATAGTCTTCTGTGCTATTGGTTATGTTCCACATATGAGTGAAACCATATATTGTCTTTCTCTGCTTGACTTACTTCACTTAGCATAATCCCCTCCAGTTCCATCCATGTCAATGCAAATGGTGGATATCCATCCTTGCTGAGGGATGAATAATATTCCTTTGTCTATATGAACCACATCTTCTTTATCAATTCCTCTGTTGAAGGGCATCTTGGTTCCTTCCACAGTTAGGCTATTGTGGACATTACTGCTAGGAACATTGGGGTGCAGATGTCCCTCCTTTTCATTACATCTGTATCTTTGGGTTACATACCTAGTAGTGCAATTGCTGGGTCATGGGTAGCTCCATTTTCACTTTCTTGAGGAACCTCCATACTGGTTTCCAGAGTGGCTGTACCAGCTTGCATTCCCACCAACAGTGTAGGAGGGTTCCCCTTTCTCCATATCCTTGCCAACATCTGTCCTTTCCTGACTTGTTAATTTTATCCATTCTGACTGGTGTTAGGTGGTATCTCATTGTGGTTTTGATTTGTATTTCCCTGATGACTAGTGATGTGGAACATTTTTTTCATGTGTCTGTTAACCATTTGTATGTCTTCTTTGGAAAAGTGTCTGTTCATGTCTTCTGCTCATTTTTTGACTGGGTTATTTGTTTTTGTAGCATTGAGTTTCAGAAATTCTTTATAGATCTTGGATACCAGTCCTTTATATGCAATGTCATTTACAAATATCTTCTCCTATTTGGTGGGCTGTCTCTTAGTTTTGTTGACTGTTTACTTTGCTGTGCAGAAGCTTTTTATCTTGAAGTCCCAAAAGTTCATTTTTGCTTTTGTTTCCTTTGCTTTTGGAGACATGTCCTGAAAGACTTTGCTGTGGCCTATGTTGAAGACGTTACTGCCTATGTTCTCCTCTAGGATTTTAATGGATTCCTTTCTCACAGTGAGGCCCTTCATCTATTTTGAGTTTATCTTTGTTTATGTTATAAGAGAATGATCCAGTTTCATTCTTCTATATTTGTCTGTCCAATTATCCCAGCACCACTTATGGAAGAGACTGTCTTTTTTCCATTGGATATTTTTTCCTGATTTGTCAAAGATTAGTTGACCATAGAGTTGAGGGTCCATTTCTGGAGACTATTCTATCCCATTGATCTATGTGTCTGTTTTTGTTCCAATACTATGTTATCTTGGTGATCACAGTTTTGTAATATAGCTTGAAGTCACGCAACATGATGTCCCCTGCTTTGTTTTTCTTTTTCATCATTCCCTTGGTGATTGTCTTTTCTGGTTCCATACAAATTTCAGGATTGTTTTTTTCCAATTCTTTGAAAAAATGCTAATGGTATTTTAATAGGGATGTCATTGAAAGTATAAATTGCGCTGGAAAGATAGACATTTTAACAATGTTTATTCTTCTAATCCATAAGCATGGAATGTTTTTCAATCTTTTTGTGTCTTCCCCAATTTCTTTCATAAGTGTTGTGTAGTTTCTAGAGTATAGATCAATTACCTCTTTGGTTAGGTACCTCTTTGGTTAAGATACCTAGGTATCTTACGGGATTTTTTTTTCTTTGCTATTGTGAATTGATTCAATTCTTTAATTTCTCTTTCTATAGTTACATTGTTAGCATATAGAAAAGCAACTGATTTCTGTGCATAGATTTTGTATCCTGCCACATTACTGAATTGCTGTATGAATTCTAGTAATTTGGGGGTGAAGTCTTTTGAGTTTTCCAAATAATCATGTCATCTGTGAAGAAGAAGAGTTTGATGTCTTCTTTGCCAATTTGGATGCATTTTTTGTTGTCTGATTGTTGAGGCTAGGACTTCTAGCACTGTGTTGAACAGTAGTGGTGAGAGTAGACATCCCTGTTGTGTTCCTGACCTTAAGGGAAAAGCTCTTAGCTTTTCTCCATTGGTAATGATACTTGCTGTGGGCTTTTTCTGAAATGGCTGAAAAAGAGAGAAGATATTAAAAATAAGTGCCCTCTTCCTTATCCCTGCCCAAGCTGTGTATAATGGGGAAGAGGTGGAGATAACACCATGACATGATTAGAAAACATTCTGACTTTCCACTTTCAGAGGCAGTATTGATGATGGTGATTCAGGGAGGCTAGGAGAGCCAATTACATGCAAAGGGGCTAGAAAAGTGAAAAGGCAGGTGAATCCCAATGAGCTCTTCACCACAAATAGATGAGTTGTTTTCCTAGTCTCTTTCTACTCCTCAGGGTGCACACTCCATTCAGAGACCAAATGACAGACATTCTGTTTGCCTTCAACCTTTATTAGGTTGCTGTTATTTCTAATGTGGGAGAAGTAATGATGTTCAAATAAGCAGGCTTGGGAAACTCAGGGGAGGGTTTGAATTGAAGGAATACCATAGTGAATATTGCCCTTAGACAAGAAGAAAAAAGATGATTTAAATCTTGTGGCCTGCTCTCACCCATGTAGAGTTTGAATCAATTGTCAGTGTTAATGATCATACCCTAGTGGATCTAAAAATAAAGTGGACCTATCTATTATTCTTTTGGCCTAATGTTCTGCACACAGTGGGTACTTGATCCTGGTTGCTGATAGCCTGCTCAATTTCACCAGAAGGTAGTTCTATGATCTGAGCTTCCATTATAACCAACTACAATGGATTTGATTCTTCCTCTGGAATAGTGGCCGCAGTCAATGTGCAAACTGATGGTGTTCCAGCCTCCTGAGATAAAAGTGATTAGGAATACGCTGTGTTCCAGGGAAAACTGAATGCATTTCTTCCCTGGCCCACTAAGCTATGGTATTTTGCCCTCAGCACTTCTTTACATATGAATTAACAAAGAAGGATTTTACCTAAAAAGAAAGTTATCTGGTAATATACAGTTATAAGCATTGTATCATATAACTAATTCAATTTCTTTTTTGTTGTTAAGAATGAAACTCTGACAAATGTGAAGAAATGCAATTGGCTTGTCACAATTTTATGTAGAGTATCAAATTAGGTTTTTATTTTTTTAAATTTAAACTTTGTTTTATTTTTTCAGTGTCCCAAGATTCATTGTTTATGCATTCAAATTAGGTTTTGAGTATTTGCAGTACAATAGCTCAAGATTGATAGATGGAAATCTGATAATCCACAAACGTGACCCAGCACAATGTTGTCTTAATTTGCTTTGTGAGGATTAATTCAACTCTTTTCAGGTTTCATGACAGTGAATATACAGTATGGTAAAAAGAATGCCATGTGAACAAATTCTGAGCTTCCTTAATCTTTGCAAATGTCTTGAGTTGACCTTTTCTTCGAGTGTCCTTTAGTGGGTTCTAGGGTAGAGCCCCAAAACATGTGTGAAAACCATGGAAGAAAGAAGACTCCAATCCAAGAGAACAGTAGTCCATTGGACCCATTGTTCATTCCAGGAGTTGCATTTTTCTATGGTATATTAAATACAGTGGTGGCTTGTCGATATTTTTTCCTAGTTGGTCACAGTGACTAAAATACCAGAAGTGAAATTCCATTGCAATCAAATATCCAAAGATTCCCATGTTTAATATGACTCCAAAATTTATTCCAGCAAATATAAGTAGTAATGGTGTCAATGGAAGAAATTTGGATTGCTAGTTTTTGGCTTCAAATACCACCTAAGAAATACTCTCTCATTAGTCTTCACAACCTTTCTCAGAGCAGTAGTTTTGGGCAAGATCACACTGAAAAGCTAAGAAAAGCCAGTCCTGAGAACTTCCCACACAAAAACATGCAGAGTTTTACTCACAGCTTCTGGGATTTATAATCTTTTGAAGTTCAGCCACTAGAAGTCCGTATTAATCTCTTCCATAGATGAAAGCCAGAAGACATTGGTGGTAGCTTCATTATAGCAAGAGATTTTTATTTAAAAAAATTTTTTTAAAGATTTTATTTATTTATCTGAGAGAAAGAGAGAGAGGAGAGAAAGCATGCATGAGAGAGAGCATAATCTGGGGAAGGGGCAGAGGGAGAGGGAGTACCAGACTCCCTGCTGAGCACAGAGTCCCATGTGGGGCTCTATCCCAGGACCTTGACTGAGCCACCCAGGCAACCAATCCAGAGATTTTTAAACATTTAAAAAATGTTTCCAAAATAGAAGGGATAAACTCTGAGATAATGCAATGAGAGGAACAGGCACCATGTAAGAAATCTCTTCTTTCTTCCATCCCTGCCCAGTGTTTCTTAGATTAGTAGCCAATGTACTATGTTAGTGTTTTAGTACTCTCTTGTTTATGAGCATCCTGGTAATTAGCCATGTGGTTTCTAGAAAATTGTTCCCATAGCATTGGTGGTAGCTATTCGTGGATGCCAGAAAACCCAGACTTTTATAAAGACTTGTACAAAGAAAGGGCAACATAGTACTGGATAGTGTGTGGTCATTGGGGAACAAATTGACAATAAGAATTAATAGAAAGGACTCAATCGTAATTTAGTACAATGGTACTGAATAATTGTAAGATGCCTTATTAAAAATAACATGTTTTGAAGTGGTATCACAATTTAAAGCTTTGAGCTGGTAGATCAGAAATTTAGTTGCTATGAAAATACTGAAATTATTTTGGGTTTAATTTTATAAAGACCTGTACCTATTTTTCCCCCCTTCATTTGGCTTGGATGAAACACTTTTGGCCATATTGCCATATTGTGAAGGGTGATTGCAGATTCCAATGTAAATGAAGAGAAGTAAAATGTTTGAAAATAAAAGAAGGTAGGTTGGGGTGCCTGGGTGGCTCAGTGGGTTAGGCCTCTGCCTTCAGCTCAGGTCATGATCTCAGGGTCCTGGGGTCAAGCCCCACATAGGGCTCTGCTCAGCGGGGAGCCTGCTTTTCCCTCTCTCTGCCTGCATCTCTGTCTACTTGTGACCTCTTTCTGTCAAATAAACAAATTTTAAAAAAAGAAGGAAGGTTATTTTAGAAAAGAAGGAAGGTTATTTTAGAATCTAAAGTTTAGATATTTAAGATGGCCCATGAGCATCTTAAAGGTGGGGAAGGAAGGACCATGACCAAAATGAATCAAAAGAAGGCAGGCTTGGAACAAAGACTGAACCTGAGCATGGCAGAATGGGTTTTGGGCAGTGTCAGAGTCATCTGATCATGGATGCTGCTCTGAATGCTACTCAGCAACATTGTATGTCTCTAGATCACTTTCTCTCAACTCCTATAGCAAATGGATTTCTACCTTCTCTGAATCAAAGCAAATTTTCCTGCTGGAAGGCAGTAGAGTATCAAATTGAAAAGCCTGGGCCTTGGGATCAGGCTGTGTTCAATTTCCAGTTCTACTTGGGACACTTTTTTCAACTACTCTGTGCTTTAGTTTCTTCTCCTGTAAAATGGGGATACTAGTTATATTTGTGTGCTAGAGTTATTGGGAAGATTAAATGAGTTAATGTCTCATTAAGACATTTTACTCAACATATATTAAGCTCATGTTAGTTAGTGTTACTATAACTCCATTAGCCCTTTGTTTTAGTCTGAATAATGGGTGCTAATAGTTCACCTAAGAGATTGTGAATTCATTGAAAGCAGAGGTGGTAACTTAATGTTTATGGTTATTGTGACACATAGCATAGTGTCTGGAAGGGAGGAGGCACATACATACAGAAAACTGACAAATGAATTCTGAAACATTTTCAGCAAACAATGGTTTTAGGTTTAAATGTCATTTATCTAGCACATTTCATTAAATTCAACTCCTATCCCCATAATCTCATGTTAATATCAGTTACAGATACCTCAAATATGTTCCTGTGTAGAAGCTGTGTATTTTCGATTGGCTATACTCAGACTTGGGGAGCTAAGAATGATATCGCCCACCCCTTACCAGTTCTTTTTACATTTCATGGTTCAACTTGTGAAGCTTAGGGTACACCTTCTGCATTTCTCCTGGTCACTTCAAATTCCATCAATACCTTTCCATCTGGCAGAGAGGTCTGTGGTGGTGTGGACCGGGGAAAAAAAATTCTATTCATCTTCTTTCCTGTCCAGGCAATTATTGACCTTCTTTCAATCCTTCTCTTTGATGGTATTTAACCTTGTCCTCCACATGGTTCGCTGTCTGATTTCTGATTTTTTAACAGGCACTTAGTACTGCTGCTTCTCAACACTTTTGGCACTTCAGAGATTACCAAGTTAGTTCAGATTTTTCCTAATTTGGACATTTAACAGCCTTTCTTTTAGACTCGACTTTGCTAGAATTGTGGCTCTATACACAATTTGAGTAAATTTAATTTGGCAAACCAACCCTAAATGCTTGAATTTTGTCAAGTGAGCTTTTTTCCCTCTCTCTCTCTCTCTCTCTCTCTCTTTGTGTGTGTGTGTGTGTGTGTGTGTGTGTAAAGTCCACCTCCTAAGCAGTAGTCAATTAGATTGAGTTTTGAGCCAGGTTGTTTTTTGGGAGTCTGTGAGATGCAGTCAGGTGGTGTGTTATGCTAAAGAACAGATAGAGCCCTGTGAATGGTTACAGAGGTGAAAGATATTTTTAGGTAATTTTAGTGTCTTATCCAAACTTCTGTTGCTGAGACTGTTTTTTTTCCCTTGGTGCAAAGTGGTGGTTTATTAAAGCACAAGGACAGGACCTCTTGGCAGAAAGAGCTGCACCATTAGCAGAAAGAGCTGCACTGGGGTTGTGGAGGGTGGATTATTATATACTATGGGGTGGGGGGAGGTAAGGAAAAAGGGAGGTTTTTAAAGAACCTTCAGCACTGGGTGTGGTGAAAAAATAATGAATACTGTTTTTCTGAAAATAAATAAATAAATAAAAATTAAAAAAAAAAAAAAGAACCTTCATATGCTAAAGAGCATCTGCAAGATACCTCTGAGGCCCTGCCATTGTCAACTTTGTTCTTCCCCTCTAGCAAGGCATTAACATTAAGATAGTTGGGAGATTCCTGGAAGGAAGTCACGCTTGTCCCACCCAGGAGTGGGAGTGGGTGGAGGTTGCAGGGTGTCAGCTTCTACTTTATCTTCAGCCAGCTTTCTGTTATTTCCCACCCTGAAAAATTCTGACCCTTAAATCTTTAAGGTTATTGAAGGTGGAAGGTCTCATCTGTAACTTCTTCCTGCTGAATAGGGGTGTAGAGATGTCCCTACCTATGAGTCAATAATGGTCAGTTGGGGAATGTTTAGGGGAGTTACAAAATGGGGAGGCAGCTGAATCCAATACTGTCAATATACCAACCTCCTTGAGCAGAAGGGATCATCTGTTAGCTGAAGTTATGGCAGTGAAGGAGTCTTGGCACTGGTGAGGCTTCTGGGAACTCTGTAAGCGAGGTATCAGGCCAGCATTTCCAAGGGGCTTTGTGGCTCTAGGTTTCATAAAGTAAACCTTAGTTCCTTTAAGATGTCTGGTCATAACTGAGTCTATGCACGAGACTATTTTTTAAACTTTTTTGAATCCCTTTCTTAAATCCATAATTGTCCATGAGTAAATGAAAACACACTTGACTCCTCAAAGGTACATTTGATATGATATTAGTGGTGTCCTAGGATGGGCAAGTGATTTTTGTATTAAAACTTATATTCAGAGTTCATTGGCCTATTTAGATTCATTGTTTACAAATATAGTAATAATAGCCATTTATATATTGAGCATCTATGATATACTAGACTAAGCTAGATGTTTTATACGTGTTGTCTTATTTAATCCTCACAACTATCCTAGAAATTAATTACAACTGTTGAAGTTCTAGAACCTAGGTGAGGTTCAGTTGGGTGAGGTCCGGAGCCGATGACCAAGAAAGAATTCTTGAGACATCTTTGGTGCAAAATTGTGGTTAATTAAAGCACGGGGACAGGACCCGTGGGCAGAAAGAGCTGCTGCTGTGGGTTTTAAGGGATGGCAGGTTGTGTACCCTGCGGTTGGGGGAAGGTGAGGGAAAGGGAGGTTTCAATGGAGCTTTCATATGCTAAAGAAGACCTACAAGGTGCCGGAGGTCTTGTGGCGTGATCAATGTTGTCTTTTCACTTTTGGCAAGCCATTAACATCAAGATAGTTGGGAGATTCCTGGTGGGATGTCACATTCCTGCTATCAAGCATCTTTCTTAGTGAGATTTAGGTTCAGAAGAGATTTAACTTTATTTACATTTCCTTCTACCTCAGCCTCCTTCCGTTTTGTTTATGGAGGGGAGAGTGACATTAGGGCTTGAGGAACTGAGTTATTTGCCTCTGGAAATTGTGCTATTGATAAGATAACTTCTTTGTTGTAGATCTCTAGGACATTTGCAAATCAAGGGAGACTCCTGTCTTGCAGGATTATGATCTCTGCAAGTTAACCATTTGTTTCTCCTTTATGGCAGTCAGGGGTGCCTGAGGAATGTCATGCATATTACCAAGGGGAGCAGGTTGAGAGGGAGTGCAAGGTGCCAGCTTTTGCTTTGTCCTCAGCCAGCCTCCTGCTCCCTCATCAATAACTATGATCCCCATTTTACAGATAAAGTGGCTAAATAACTTTCCCAAGGCTATACAGCTAAAAGTCATCATACTTAGTATGAAATACAGATAAGCAAATTTGCATTTAGTTAATTGGTCTTCCACATTGTAAATGTTAGACATTACTTGTGCTTTGGATGAATAGCACTTTCTCTCCACTTCTATTGTTTTGCTCTTTATAAAATGAACACACACACACACACACACACACACACACAAGTAAACAGGCAACTCTTCCTATGGTCATTTACTCCAGTGTCTCCTTCATTTTAGATCTTGGGTTTTGTCTTTTTTACTTCCACTGGCTTTAACATTGGAATGACTCACAGACTTTGAATCCCTTGCACAGCATGGACTTTGGGGTCTAATTTTTAAGGCATCGCTGAATCTGGCCATAACCTGCTCCTACTCTACAAAGTATGTCCTGCTATCCTCCATATATTCTTATGGCTTTTAACCCATTGGTCAGCACCTACTTTGACTTTTATCTTCTGAAATAATGAGTTGATTGAGTCTTAAGTCATTATGTACCAGAGAAAGGAGATTCAGAATGTTAGCCTCTCTGCTTTTGCCCACACAGAGGAAAGAAAGGAACACAAGCAGAATGAGTACCAGAGAAAGGGATACTGTCTTGTGAGGACCTTTTTCTTTTGGTCAATTGTCTTTACTCTAGGATACATCTTCTTACCTTAACTTGAAATAATTCTGTGAGCTGAGGCCAACCATATACATGCAGTATATACAGAAAATGGTGTAATTGTATGGTTAACTATGTAATATATTTTGCACCAAATCTGACATTTAGGTTTAACACATCAGTATTCCATAGTGTTTCATAAAGAGAACTGTGACTTTCAGGTACTCTGCCACCTGAAGAAAAAATGATAACACCAGTCTTATAAGGAGAACTTTAGCAGAAAGCTGGACTAAATATAATATGACACAAGACAGAAATATTTTGATGGGTATAAGGGAAAAGTCTAGGCTGTAGACATTAGAATACTGAACAAATCTAAATGGGGCACCATGGTGTGGGGCTTCAAGTACCTGAAACAAGAAGCCACTGAATGATTGGAGTTAGAGTAGAGGATTGACAAAACTAAATCTTTATCCACATATGATTTAGTTTTGGTCTATCAGCATCAATACAATGTTTTAAGGGTGAGGCAACCCAGGAGCAAACAGCTCCGGACATGGTATGAACAGAACTGAACGTCAGTCATGGGGAAATGGTCTAATGGCCACCTGCTCAATCTCTGGCTCTGTGTTTTTTTCAAAACAGGTCACCTACCTCATTACCCTCTCCCTCTTAGAAATGGGACTTAGCAAAGTATATTTTATTAAGTGGGTATATTAACCCAGCCTGTGCTATCATGACCACCATTTCCCCTTCGGAGAAGGTAGTGACTTTATTAATGCAGATCCTTTATGAAAACTTAATGAGGCTATCTATCAAGAGTGAGTTAATAAATCTACTTACTCACTGAATTAGTATGGGCCCTCTGTGTGTTACTTATTAATATGATTTTGTTATGGGCTTTACTTCCTTTAAAAGCATATATGCTAGAAAATGGAGAGAATGGAATGACTACACTAAAGCAGAGTAAATGCCTTTGGGATTTTTTGAGGCATCATCTTAAACCTGATACTTGTGAGTGCTAGTGGAGAGCTAAAGGAGGACAGAAAACATGCTGGTAAAAGGAAGAGAAAGGTACAGAAACAGGCCATAGACATAGATCCCCATGTAGAACCACAGGCAAATCCTGCCTCAGATTCATGCTCTATAACCTTATCATGATCAAGTGTAAACTCTGTTTACTAGGGATAGCATTAACCTCCTGATAGTTAGTGAGGAGGTAAAATTTATGTCCTGAGACCATTCACAAAATTGCATCTCCCTGTGAGAAATCAAACTCAACCATCTAAATCAACCGTCTTTTAAATTTTATCATAGTAGCTGCCTGTGGCTTCCCATGATGGATGCCTCTCTAACTCTGCCTCCTTACACAGCTTCTCAAGTTTAGTCTCTGTCTCTTCTTTCTTATGTATTAGAACCTCCATGTCTCTGGAGATTCTCTGCTTTTAGGGCCTAGGCTTTAGGGATGTTCGTCTATTTTTAGTCTTTGGGAAATATTAATTTAATGTATAGCTCTTCCCCTTCTACTATGTTTATTTCAAAGGTTTTCTCAAAATCTAATGGTTTACTCAAAGATTTGAATCTTGTTTGTATTTGATGCAGTATTCTAGAACCAAGGTATTGTAACTTAAATGAGTAGACCTATATGTATGCGTGTTGATGTTTTATTTGCATGGTCAGTTGGAGAAAGGAAAGGTAACCAGCAATATGTCAAGACTCATCCAGGGAGTAGCATCAGTATCTAAGTGGAGGATGAGGGAAAGCTGATGGGTAAAGAATAACAGGAATCTCAAGGATGGGGTCATATTTCAGACATTAATCTATGTTAGAATACTACCCAGGCCAGTCATTACTGGCATGGAAGATGAGGATCTATCCTTCATGGGAGGGTTCTGGGAAAAGGTAGAAGTCATTCAGGGCCCCAGCCAAGTGGCCTGAGGTTCAGATAGGAGTCCTAAAGGATAAATGCCACTTAAACATAAAGCAAGGCACAGGATTGGTTTTATAAGTTGTACCCAAATTGTCAGGATATGGCTGTGTAGCTTACTCTAAACACCCCAGACTCCAGGCTTCTGGTTGTCAGATTAATCTCAGACCCTACTTCCTGATAAGGTAGTCACTCTTTTTTTTTTAAGATTTTTATTTATTTATTTGAAAGAGATCACAAGGAGGCAAAGAGGCAGGCAGAGAGAGAGGAGGAAGCAGGCTCCCCACTGAGCAGAGAGCCTGATGCGGGGCTCGATCCCAGGGCGCTGGGATCATGACCTGAGCTGAAGGCAGAGGCTTTAACCCACTGAGCCACCCAGGTGCCCCAAGGTAGTCACTCTTAATGTGATATTACTTTAGACTGGATTGCCTTCAGGAAGTAGACAGGCTGATTTACAGGTATGGAAAAAGCAAGGGCTGCAACATGGATATTTTAGCAAATACCACAGCTACACCTACGTCAGTCAATTATTTATTCTACATTTATCAAGCGCCTGCCTTGTACAAAAGACTGGACAAGACATCAAAATCCTGACCATTCAGCTTATAACAAGGATAAGTCTGATCTCAGCAAGTGAATTTCACTGATTGCCTGCAGGGTACCTCTATTTCTTTTTCTATCTTTACCATGAGGCTGATTCAGTAGAAAAAGTATTTGTAGGCTTCAGAGTATCTGGGTTCCAGTTCTAGCTCTACTGCTCACTGGATATCATCCTGAGTGAATCATCTCTCTCCTTGTTTTTTTTTTTTTTTCCTTTTGCCTTGAAATCATTAAGGCTTCTCTTCTATCTTGATTGATCTTTGGTCACATGACTTGTGGGCCATAATTCATTCATTTTTTTTCATTCACTTACCTATATTTGAAAGGGGAAGACATTGAATATAAAGTGAAGATCATGAACGAAAGTGGTTCCTCTTATGGCTTTCTTTTCCTGAGTATCCTTTGAAGGTTTAAATCTCAAGAATGTGAAACTCAGGAATGAAAAACACAGAAATACCTGAATTAAAGCCACAGAAATTGGGGGCTTAGTAAAACAAAGAGATGAAACCCTTGTGATAATTCACTGTTTTTCCACCTAAAGAATAGTTGCTACCTCTAACAAATCATGTTTTAATGAATGCAGTGGGTGCTCACCAAACACAATGCTAAAATTAAATGTCTTGTGGAAAACTGAATGCATAGTAGGCAGCTACTTAGACAATAAAGACTAATATTCACAGCCAATACAAAATGGTCTTTATAGCCAGAAAAGTACAGTGTGGTGTCAGATAGAAGGTAAACTGAAGAGATACTGTGCTGGTAAAGGAGAGTTAACAGCTGCCTGAAAAGAGGGGAGAAAGAATGGAAACATGTATGCCTAGCTCCTGAGAAAACTATGGTTTCAGCCTCTTTTTTTTTTTTTTAAACCTTCTTCAGTCTTCTGGGTGCTGCTGGTATGTAGGTGTAGGAGAAGGGAGAGATTTGGCAGTTTAAATGTTTTAAAGGTCCACTCTCTGAGAAACAGGTAGAATTTATCTTTGCTCTCTTCTAACAGCTCTCTCTCTAGTTCAGTGTTTCTCAGACAGAGGCAGCTTTGCTCCTCAGGGAGCATTTGCTTATATCTGGAGACATTTGTGGTTGTCACAACTGGAAGGTTGGGGTGGGGGTTTTGTTATTGATATCTACTGGTAGTGACAAAGAATTCTACTAAACATTCTGTAATGCACAGGACAGATACACCATAATAAAGAATTATTCACCCCCAAATTTCAATACTGCTGGGGCTGAGAAACCTTGCTTAGGTTATTCATTCATGAAGTCATTCAAAGCACCTCCTATATTCTAGACACCGTGCTATGTACTGGGGATATAGTGATAAATAAGACAAACATGGTACCTGCTCTCATGAAATTTACAGTGGAGGAGAAAGAAAATAAACAAGCAGCAATAGGGTCCTTTTATTTATTGGCACTATTCCCCATGCCTTTTCATACAACAGACATTCACTAAATACCTACTCCAAGCCAGATATCTTATTGAGGTGATGATGCTTAAGCCAGATATTATCCCTGTTCTAATAAACTCTAGTCTAGTGGGGAAAAACTGACATTGAACTAAACAACTGTAGCACTAGGTAACAGCTTTAATAGAGGTATGGCCAAAATGCTATAGAAACATAGATTTTAAGTGTGCAGGCTTTCCTGGTAGTCATGATACCAGTAAAAGCTCTTTGAAGAACGTGTTTTTACCACTGGGTCTTGAATAAGTATTTTGAGGTCACTGGACAGGGTTGAGAAAGGCATTTCTGATAAAGATGCCAACATGAACAAAGTCATGGAATGTGAACGCTCATGTCCATTGGTGAAATAGCCGTGGTATGAGTATCTAGGCTATAGGGTACCTGAATGAGAGTGGCTCAGAAGAAGCTGGAGAGGCAAGCAGGAGCCATAACAATGAGGGCCTTGTGGGATATGTTAAGGTTCTTGAATTTTCTTTCAGGGGCAGTGGATAACTGTTGAAATTTTATAAGCAGTATAAGCATATGATCACATTGCTGCTCTAGGTGAGCAGGGCTTAATAAGTCCCTCTTATAGCTACCACTACCACAATTAATTTTCTCTTACTGTGATTTCTCCAACTCTTTCCCACTGTCCACCAAGGTTGTTTTCTGTCACTGATGTCTCCATTGTTCACTGTAAAAAGTTTCGACCCCACCAAGCAATTGGGTGCCTAACATGAGCCTGTATCCCTTAAAATGATAGGTTTGCATTCCCCATTGATTTGGTTCTCCTGATATCATAGACTATTATGTTTGGAAAGGACCTTAGAAAAAGGGCAAGATGAAGGTCCTAGTGTTTAGTGACTGCTTCTTATGGACCTGTAACTATCACTACTTTCCCCCTATATATCTCTAATGTTTAATGCTCATGCTCAGCAAAAACTCAATGCTGTCATTGTCGTCATCATCATCATCACATTGTCTCATATTTCTCACAATTCTTTGAACTAGATACTACTGTTATTTCCATTTTCTCTATGGGAAAACTGAGAGCTGGAGCTCAAAGTACTTCTGAAAAAAAAGAAGGGATTTCTATTAGGTGGGTAGGCAAATGTTTATTGTGGTAACAAAGGAATACAAAACATATGAGGAGGAGCATGTTTTTGCCAGTATATATTCACAATGTTTTTGGATCCAAGCACTGTTGTCTTTTCTTTTGAGAGGGAACTTGATAATTTAAGATTTAGATTTTATTTTGTTCAGGAAGGACTTCAGAGGGAAATGACTGAGGTATCAATTTTGGTGCCAACCTACTTTGTGGTTAAACTGTAACCAGTGTTTTTCAAACTTACAATGATGGCCCACAGTGAGACATATATTTCCTATTGTGATCTAATGTACATACATCTAACTGAAACAAAAGTTTTACTCAAAAAGCTTAACTTTATGTGACACATTCTTAGACTTTCCATAGAATATATTCTATTATTTTCCATTCCATTCCATTAAAAAAATGCTAGTTCTGACACATAGTTTAAAAAACCACAGCTCAAAATATCTTATACCTGTTCTACATAAGGCTTGGAATCCAGAGGGGCCTCATCTGGATAGGCAGTTATCAGTTCTGGATACAGGGACTATGTTGCCTACAAAACTTAGCTGGAGTCCTGAGCTCCCATTTAGGCAGTATCTGGTCCACAAGAACATCTCACCAACTCAGGCAAGAAGCTCAAGAGGATGGTATCATATCCTGTAAGCACAAGAAACACATGCAAACTCATATTAATGAAGCATGAACATATGAAAATGCATATGAATCCTCATGCAATAAAAAATTATGCTCAACTCAGATACCATCTCAGGGGTATACCCATCAAATGCAGCTTTAAAAAGTGAGATCAAACCAAAATATTATGACTGAAAGGTAGGCACACTTGTAGATCAGTCACTGCCTCTTCTCTCTTTTGTCATAAATTAAGATTAGTACTTAAAACTAAGGAAAGTCTGTTTTGGCCATTTCTTCCAGTCTCTTGGTCTCTATACTTCTGTTCCCTCTATATCCTGCCCTATGCTAGAATCTTACAGTCATGTTTTGTTTCTTGAGCCTCCCATTACTAGGGGTAGAATGTATACTAAGCTCACTACAGTCAGCCAAAACACATATTTCAAGGCCTTGCTCCAGATCATATATTACATTGTAAACAGTATGAATTCTGTATGTGCAGAGGAAGGCTTTATTAGGACTCAAGATATTTCCATTTTGGTAGTACTCTGAATGCTGTGAAGAGTATGGTAGTTTCTTTTTATATCCACAGAATTACTTAAGTAACAAACTCTTGGCTATGAAGCTTCCTAATAATTTGAAGGTTGATGATTAAAAGGCAAAATACCAAAGCCTTTATAAGTCATGTGAAACAGTTTTATTTTTATTTCTACTTTTTTTTGAAAATTTTATTTATTTATTTGACAGAAAGAGAGAGAGAGAGAGAGAGAGAGAGAGAGAGACAGCAGGAGAGGGAACACAAGCCATGGAGAGGGGAAGGGAGAAACGGGCTTCCCCCTGAGCATGGAACTGGATGTAGAGCTCAATCCCAGGACCCTGAGATCATGACCTAAGCCAAAGGCAGATACTTAACCGACTGAACTCTCAGGCACCCCAACAGTTTGATTTTTAATTTTATGACAGAAATATATTGATGTACACCTTCCCTTTTTGCATCCCCACTTCCTGCTTAAGCTTTTCCCTTCAAAATGAAGGACATTTCCCAACATACCTAAGTGGGAATATGTCTTCTTTCTGAACCACTTTTTTTTTTCCTACTCAGAGACTTATCTGCCTTATCCAATCCATCCCATAGGCTCCCTCTGCCATTTTGTAAATAGCCATCTTCTCCCATAATCCAAACAAGAAAGGAACTGATGCCATTCTTTAGAATCTGGGATTGACTGAGAAATTTATCTATTGCAAAGTGCCTCCTCACCTATAAGCATTTGTAGTTTAAGCTTTTCATTCCACAATGAGCTTTGATGTTTATAAAGCAATTTCAGGCTATAGCAAGCAATATGGAAATTTTTGGATGGCTCAAGAGGACCCCTAAGATTTTTAATAGACCTGTTATCCTGTTAAATTGAAGACAAATCTCAGGCCTTTTAAGTTTAGAGGAGAGTGAGGTAGAATGGCTTGTGATTGACTCTGATCTGTTCACCACCTCTCTCCTTCTACTCCATACCATCCCCTGGCATTGCTTTTCTAAGAAGGATAAGCCCTTGTTGGCTCTGGAGAGGTTACTGAGTCCTGGACTTGATAGGAAGCAGGAACAGTGGGGGGAATTCATTCTTCCTGACTTTCTCCAAAATCAGAAGCCCACTGTGTCCCAACAGAGATCTGCCGGAGCACCCCTCCTCCTGCTCCCTGCCAGAGCACTAAACATAAACCTATTTCTCCTTCACATTTGTATGTATTTTCTGACACCAGTTTTATTTCTCACTTATTGCTTTCTTTATTTCTGACACAGAGAGATCTATGTTATGCTTCTTATTGTCATTTCTACCATTGGTTTGCTATTGTTGACAAGGAAGGCCTTTTCACTTTGGTAATTTATTTTATTCTGTTCATGTTTCGTTAATGCTTGATGGCAGATTGCTGGCCTCAGTAGGCTCCCTATTAGATGTTAGATAGTTTTAAAGCCCAGTCAACTTTCATTAACCTAATCTTCAAGAGGCAGAGGTTTTGTCTAATAGCCTAAGGTGTTCTATTTTTAATATTCTTCTTTCATCTTTTTCTCTGTGCCAGTTACTCTGTTAGTGATTTACATGCATTATATCACTTAATCCTCACAGCAACCCTATAGGAACAGGTTTAATTACTATCAAACTGTTTTGAATTTGAGGTAACTCAGAGGGTTAAGGATCATGCCCAAGGTCATACAGAAAATTTTGACCTCTAAATCTAGTATGACTGGACATATGTAGGAGCAGATATAAGGAATGATTGGACTTAGTTATTAAAGTAGTTATTTAAAACAAATGTCTCTCTGGCCCAGGTCTTATACTTTCACGTGTAGGCCCTCAGAGAACACATAGGTTGTGGTGGGATTAATGTCATATTAGTTGGTTTTGTTTATGGATTATAGCTGATGAGATATTAAAGGTCCTCACCTTTTGATTTACAAAAATCACACTAGAAAACACAATTAATGCTAATGGGATGTGCTGTTGCTTGTAGTGAGGTTAGGACTTTGAGCAATGTTTTGCCCAATAGCCAGGGATAGGCTGCCCTGACCTGTCTGCATACTCCTCCTAACTGCTCCCTCTGGTAGGAGTATTCCAAGCCCTTATCACCTGATGTCTTCAACCTAATGATTCTGCCAAGCTCAGTTTCTGATCTCATCCTGATAAATAGTGCAAAAATTTTCCTGTGTATGTATGTGTTATGCCCTGTTCACATGTCATTGCCCTAGGCTACTTCTTCCCCTTACCATGCGTGCCAACTGCAGTCTTGATTTCTGACTAGTTCCCTAGCTAACCTCTTAATAAACCTGTTAAATTACACTTCACTTTGTGACCCTTACTACTTAGCTAGTCCAGGTGTTATCCCTTTCCCTTTGGGAGACAAAACCTGTCACTCAACTGCTAGTTTCTTAGAATTCTTTTTTCAAACTGCCTGGAACCATGATTCCTATTGCTGTGTGCTTGACTTTGGATATTACTATTGTATGGAGAGTTCTGATGTTGTGCACTGTTCTATAGACCTCACCTTCTATCCTTTCCAAGGTAACAACTCCAGCCCACATCAAACTGAAGTTTGAAAATTTATTGGACTAGTAAGCACCCTCCTACTCCACAACCACAGTTTATGGACAAAGCCACATAGACATGTCATCTCCTTTTTCTTCAAATTTACCTTCAGGCCTTCTCTTCTTTCTCACTGATCCTGGCATATCTGATGTCCAAATATTCCAAAATGGACGTTGTTGGTTGAATTCAAACATTCACTTCTTTAGTACTGTGCTATATACAACTTACCTAAAGGATGAGAAGGTTCCCTTATGTCAAAAATAATGTAAGTCTGTGAAGCAAAACAGTTTATCTCCTAAAGCTCAACTGTCTAGTTTCTGTTGTAAATGCAGAGGAGGATAGAGAAATAACCCAGGTTCCTTTGCGTCCTCTGACTTCTAAATAGCACATTAATATGGCTAGTTAGTTCTTTCCAGTTTATGCCATCAACATTGTAAATTCAGTAGCTTAAGTCTCACAGTGATTTTGGTATAAGCCTTTAATCTTAGTAATGATTCCTTGATCATCTGTGTCCCTTCCAATTCAGAGGTCATTAGAGGTCCCTGTTGAGAATTCCCCAGCTGTTCCAGTTCAGTTCATGTATATTTATTTACATGGATTTTAACACATTTGGGTATGCAGGAGCATAGCTCCTTTTAGAGGTTAGTGTTCCAGACCATTTCCTGAAAATACACCAGAGCTGGGAGAAAACCAAACCCAAGGCACAGTGTGTCTGTGATACATGAGATGGGACTGGCATCTTGCTTTTAATTACCCTAGGGTTAGTAACAGGTATGCCAGAGCCTCTTTGTTGCTTTCAAATAGGCCAACTGGAAACAAAAGCCATTTTCCATGTAGGATATGATTTTTGTTGACAAAGACAGGACATTGAGACAGGGAAATCAAAATGACCCACTGAAAAGTGAAAATTTAGTCCAACTGTTCATTTGGCATTACTGAGGCCAGGACAAAATGTACTAGCTTCAAGTATCAGGCTAAAAGAGTTTGCATATATAGACATGAGTAAAAAGAATTCATAGTGATTAGTTTCATGTCATAGACGATCAGTACAAAAAAATACCCATTTGTGAAAACTTGTGAAAAACTGGCATCAAATGACACCTAAGTGGATTTTAAGGATTAATATGTTTCTCTTAGGAACTTAAAAGTATGTTGCTATGAACTTCTAGAGGTGAAAAGGACATTAGAGCTTACCTGAATTGGTCTCTTAAATTTATAGATTACAAGACTGAGAAAAACAGAGAAAGAAAACTGCTTACCAAAATTCATGTAGCTGTCAGTAGCAGAGTGCAGATGAAACTCCAGGCAGTGATTAAAGTATTAGGATATCCCTCCACCATTTGAAAATTATAGATATATAGGTGCCAAATTTCACACTTCTACTCCAAATTAGGGAGGCAGTAGAGTAGTTGAAAGAGCAAAGCTTTAAAGTCATGCAGGCATGGGTTAGAAGCTCTGCTCTATTGCTAACTAGCTATGTAATCTTGGTTAAATTGCTTGTTCTCTCTGAGACTCAGTTTCTTCGCTTATGGAACAGAGATAAGCATACCTACCTCAAAAAGTACTTCTGAGATTAAGTGTGGTAACACATGTAAATCCCCCCATGTGATGCATAGGCAGTGACACCACATGACACCTGCAGCTGTTGATGTGATTTCTAAAGGCATTTTGGGAAATAGGTTTCCTTGTGTTAGGATCTTTTCATTGTCCTTAAATACTGGACTTGGGGGGTCAGAAACAGGCAAAAATCTTCAAGCCTCTCTCAGTTGACACTAGAACCCAAGTGATGATGAAGCTGTTCTGTGATTATACTGTTTTGCAGGGAAGGAATATAATTTGATTTATAAAAATTCAATTTAGACAACTCTTCTGACACCTAGTTTCATAAAGCAAGGTACATCTGCACAACAGAAACAACAGAAGCACTTCTGTTGAAAAAGTATCTTCTAGAAATGTAGCCTCCAACTGGGTAGCAAATCTCAGGATATTTCCTGAACAAAGGCTACTAAGCATGAGGTGTGTCATGTTTGATCATTAGGTAGTTCAGCTGGAATAAAAAACATACACCAAGACAGAAAGAGCCATCAGACACTCTGTACACTGCTTGCAGGATAGGAGATTTTTTATTTGCTTTTTCATATTCTCACTCAAACTTCCTTCAGTTACCCGCAGAATGGGATGCCCAGCTGGATTTTATATCCTCTCTCCATTAGCTCCCCCATCCTGCCACCAGCTTTTCTTTGCCTTAGTGATCAATAGTGAGATCTCTTTCTATGAAAAATAATAAAGCCTTCAACATTGCCGTTCTTCTAGTGGCTGTGTCTGACTCAGCCCCAGGCCAGGAAGTCAGAGTTGTGGTTATTAATTTGATTACAGCTCTGGGAAGAAAAGAGGGAGGAAAACTTCTTATACCTTTGTTAAATTAGGAAACAGTTGCCATGACTAGTCTGAAAACTGAGTACAAAACTGAATAATTGGTAGAGAAGGCAGGAATTGAAATACTTGTGGGGGATAAAAGGTCAGATTCATGTGTTGTGCTGAATAAATCCTTTGAAGGTAATTAATCTGTTCATTAAGGTTTGACTTATGAAGCATGCCATGAGTATTTTTCTTTGGAAATAAAAGTTAAACTAGACACATTTGAATCTCCTCTTCAGGTCACTAGTCCAGCCAGCAAAGAACAAGGATAGCGAGCCCACTGTTTCTAGAGGTGGAAAAAGCTGTGTTCCTTTGAGCTGTTCATAGTTCTGCTGAGAGAGTTAGAAGTAGGGCAAGTCTGTTCCCCATCTTCCTCCAGTAAGCCACCGAGTTAGAAGTAGGCCAAGTCTCTTCCCCATCTACCTCCAATAAGCCACCAAAGAAGGTATCATAGTGGTATCTTTTTTTTTTAAAGATTTTATTTATTTATTTGACAGAGAGAGATCACAAGTAGACAGAGAGGCAGGCAGAGAGAGAGGAGGAAGCAGGCCCCCTGCTGAGCAGAGAGCCCGATGCGGGACTCGATCCCAGGACCCTGGGATCATGACCTGAGCCGAAGGCAGCGGCTTAACCCACTGAGCCACCCAGGCGCCCTCATAGTGGCATCTTAAAAAAAAAATAACTCCTGAGGAAAAAAATAAAGACAAATCCAATGTCTAAGTGACAAGGAAATTACAAATCCAGTGTCCAAGTGACAAGGAAATTCAGGTGAAAACAGTCTCTGAAGGTTTCATGGAATTGATTTATTTGGGGCTAAGCTTCCAGAGAAGGAAAAGTCCTACTAGTCCCCTGAGACTTTAGCTCACCATGTGTATATGAGGTGGATGAAATGATCCTGAGGTTTCTACAAGTTCTAACATGTAGGCATCCCAACATAATAGCCACCTTTACTGAGTGATTCTTTTTAAAAAAATTTTTAAATTAATTTAAAAAATTTTTAATAAACATGTAATGTATTTTTATCCCCAGGGGTACAGGTCTGTGAATTGCCAGGTTTACACATTTCACAGCACTCACCTAAGCACATATGCTCACCACTTTGCATACCTAATCCCATTTAATCTTAAAAAAAACACAGAAGTAGCTAATATTACCATTCCTGTTTTTAAAATGAGGAAACTGCAACTCAGAGAAGTAATCTATCTATGACTGCAGAGCTAGTGGATGGCAAAGTTGTATCCCTGGCTTCATAGGGTTCTCAGTCTAATGTATTTAACTGGCAAGACCATTAGATCCTTTCTTCAGTTCTGGCTCGGGGGTCTTCACTGACTCCTTCACAGTGACCAAAGGACTGTGACCGACATGAACTACACTGAGCCTTGCCCTCATCTGGTTTTCTTTATTTCCAGGGAGCTGAAATGCAGTAACTCAACAGCTATTTCATGAGATTCTAGATTACTTTGTCAAAACCTCTCATCTCACAGAGAAGCATAAATATTCCAATTAGATGATTAGAGGGTCAGGTTTGGGTAAGGATCTGAGTAGTTAGGACAAGCATTAAGTTAGAGGACATTGGAAATGTGTGTAAGTAAACTTATGGTAACTGCTATAATAAAAGAATCCCCAGGGGCGCCTGGGTGGCTCAGTGGGTTAAGCCACTGCCTTCGGCTCAGGTCATGATCTCAGGGTCCTGGGATCGAGTCCCGCATCAGGCTCCCTGCTTAGCAGGGAGCCTGCTTCCTCCTCTCTCTCTCTGCCTGCCTCTCTGCCTATTTGTGATCTCTCTCTGTCAAATAAATAAATAAATAATATTAAAAAAATTAAAAGAATCCCCACATCTTATTGGCATAACATTCAAAATACATGTCTTTTTTTTGTTACTGTAATGTGGGACTGAAGGAGAGTTCTGCTCTACTCAGCCATTAGGATCTTGGTCTCTTTCCATCTAATAATGGCTCTGCCATCTACTAGGGCCTCAGTATCTTTTACTGGATCCTTCTGACATCTAAAGGGAGGGGACACAAAGGCACATCTACTTTTAAGCTCTTTGGCCCAGAGGTTACCATAACCACTTCTGCTTATTGCTAAGAATTAGTTACATGATCCCATATAGATATAAGGGGCTTGGAAAGTATAGTCTAGTGGAGTATTCAGGAAGAGAACATATATCTTGGTGGGCACATACTATTGTCCCTGCCATAGAGGAAAACAGAAGGTAGGAAGAAGGAAGAATGAAGAGGGTGACAGAGGGATAGCCATAGTAATCATTACTTGATTCCTTTTTATTCTCAGATCAAGGTCTAGGAGGACATGTGAAATATCAAAGCTTCAGTGCTACCCAACTCCAGGCAGCACTATTCACATTATAGTCTATATAAATGGCATCTTCCGGAGCACTACCATATGTCTTTGTCTTTTAAAAATGACTTGGGGTTGTGTCGGATTCTTGGGAAATATACGTTCTGAAAACACAACCCTTGAACTTCTTCAAAGTTTATGCTAGAAAGCAGATTACAAAGAGGCAGACAGCACTATTGCTGTAGTGACAGGATTTGATTTAAGACCAGCAAGACAGATGGTGGTATGTTTTCTTAGAAGCAAATCAGGAAACAACAGATTTGCAAACAATTTTAACTGACTTCATTCTTCTAATACCCCACATGAGTAATGCAAGCCACTGTGAAACATAATGGTTCCTGAAGGCAGTTGTCCCTCAAATTTTTTTCTTCTCATCTATACAGAAGGAAGAGATGCCTTAGCAATGTTAATGTACTGATTTTGCCCCTAATATTATTGGAACTCTGACCTCTCTGGCCTCAGAGCAACTGGGATTGATCATGTCTATAATAGAAGAACATGAACAGAGCATAGGAAAATTTGTAAATCAGTTTGATTTACTTGCTGGAGGTGATAAGAATGATTTCTAGTCTAAATCCTCACTCTGAAATATGAGAATGGGCAAATACAAACATACATGCAAATTATAGTAACACTTTCCCACTTAGAATAGCTTTAATCCCATTGAAATATTTTAAATACCTGTTCACCTTAGAACAACAAGAGAATACAGAAGCACAACTCACAAATAATATTGTTTTTCTTTCTGATTGTCTATACACTGGGGAATTATCTAAAGCTTGCTACACACTTGGCACAACTCGTGTTTGAGATCTATGCCTAACCACTTCCTTGTCATGAAGCTGAGTCACCACAGTCTCATTTTGGCTCACAGTAATTGTAGACATCTAGCCATTGTCTTCACAGGATTCATTTCAGTGAATATACTGGCTATAGTAGTGCCTTTCTTGGATATTTAGGTTTGGAAATTCAATGATCAGCACCTATTCAGCTAGAAGGATTTTTAAGGAATAGGGCATATGTTGAGACAGCTATTGACAGGGGCAGGCAAATGTGAGTGAGGTGTTTTGTGGGTACCTCTGGAAGTACCTCAAAGATAGACTATACTTAGCACAACTCTTCCCAGGTATTATCATTTTATTTTCTATCATAACAGCTTCCCAAATGGTCTTACTGCCTTCAGCCTCTCCTTTTCAATCCTTTCTATAGAGTGATGCCAGATCAACTTCCTTAAAGCACTGGTTCAACCCCTACCATTCTTCTGCCCAAAATTCTCAAATGATCCAACATTTCCAAAACAATAAAGCCAATTCCTTAGCTATACGTGTAAGGCTCACCATATTTGGGCTTCTAGTTCCTTTTCAGTTTTACCTTCCTACTAGTCTTTTTTTAAAAGATTTTATTTATTTGAGAAACAGAGAGAGCAGGCATGTGCACGAGAGCACTTGTGTGCATGAGCAGAGGGGAGGGGCGGAGGGAGACGGAGAAGCAGACTGCCTGCAGAGGGAGTCAGATATGGGCCTCAATCCCAAAGCCCTAAGATCATGACCTGAGCCAAAGGCAGACACTTAACCAACTGAGCCACCCAGGCACTTCCTTTCTACCAGTCTTAACAAACTGGAGGCTCATAATAATCTGCCTGAAAATTCCTTACTTACAGTCTTTTGCTCTTACTCTAAAATACTTCTTTCACCTCTCCCCAATCACTGCCTGTGAAATTTCACATTCTTCAAATTTCAGCTTAAATTTTACCTGATCTTTAAGCTTCTCTTACTTTAAGTAAAAAACAATTACTTCTATGTGTGCCCATAGCATATTGCTGGTACCCATATTCTACATTTATGTTACTCTGCCTCAAACATTGGTTATTTACAATTATGTCACCACTAGTCTATGAGAGATCCTCAAAGACAAAGGCTGTGTCTTTTTCTTCTCTGTCTACCACAACACAGGGCACAATGACTGGCAGAGGGGAGGTATGCATTGAATGCTTGGTGACTTGAATTGATAAATTTCTCAGTTTTCTCTGGTGATACAAGTGGTGATAACTTGCTTATTGTGAGCACCAACCACATTTCTGCCAGTGGAATAAGGAAAGTGGAGTATCAAGCTACTCCCTTCCTGTATTGAAGCAATTAAGATAAAAAAAGCAAGTTGTTGAATCAACCTTTCTCCTTGAACCCATCAGGCACAACTTAATGTGAAGTTATTATAAGAACCCCTTGTGTATTGAAAAGGGAAATTTGGAAGGAACTTGAGTCAAAGTATATCTTTATCTCTGCTAGGCAGAGAGGCCTAGAATAGTCAATAGGAGCCTACAGATAGAGCCAATGAGTTTGTTATGATACAAATTCACCTTGTCACCTGCCAAGCTTCATTTTGATTTTATCTTCATTACTGCCTCCCAGAGGATAAAATGCACGTTTCATATTTTCTTTTTAATTTTTTAATTAAGATATAATGTATTATTTGCCCCAGGGGCATAGGTCTGTGAATCGTCAGGCTTATATATTTCACAGCACTCACCATAGCATATACCTTCCCCAGTGTACCTAAGCCAACCACCCTCTCCATAACCCACTACCCTGGGAACTATCAGTTTGTTTCATGAGATTAAGAGTCTCTTATGGTTTATCACTGTCCTGATCATATCTTGTTTCATTTTTTCCCTTCCTTACCCCCCAAGCCCCCCATTTTGTCTTTCAAATTTCACATATCAGGGAAATAATATAATTGTCTTTCTCTGACTTATTTTGTTCAGCATAATATCCCCTAGTTCCATCCACATTACAAATGGCAAGATTTAATTTCTTTTGATGGCGGCACAGTATACCATTGTAGATATATACCACATCTTTTTGATCCATTCATCTGCTGATGGACATCTAGGTTCTTTCCATAGTTTGGCTATTGTGGACATTGCTGCTATAAACACTTGGGTGCATGTGCCCCTTTGGATCAGTACGTTTGTATCTTTAGGGTAAATACCCAGTAGTGTGATTGCTGGGTCATAGGGTAGCTCTGTTTTCAACTTTTTGAGGAACCTCCATGCTGTTTTCCAGAGTGGCTGCACCAGCTTGCATTCCCACCAACAGTGTAGGAGGGTCCCCCTTTCTCTGCATCCTTGCTAGCATCTGTCATTTCCTGACTTGTTAATTTTAGCAATTCTGACTGGTGGGAGGTGGCATCTCATTGTGGTTTTGATGTGTATTTCCCTGATGCTGAGGAATGTTGAGCACTTTTTCATGTGTCTGCTGGCCATCTAGATGTCTTTGCAGAAATGTCTGTTCATGTCCTCTGCCCATTTCTTGATTGGATTATTTGTTCTTTGGGTATTGAGTTTGGTAAGTTCTTTATAGTTTTGTGGATACTAGCCATTTATCTGATATGTCATTTGCAAATATCTTCTCCCATTTGGTCAGTTGTCTTTTGGTTTTGTTGACTGTTTGCTTTGCTGTGCAGAAGCTTTTGATCTTGATGAAGTCCCAATAGCTCATTTTTGCCCTTGTTTCCCTTGCCTTTGGCAATGTTTCTAGGAAGAAGTTGCTGCAGTTGAGGATGAAGAGGTTGCTGCCTGTGTTCTCGTCAAGGATTTTGATGGATTCATGTGTCACATTGAGGTCTTTTGTCCATTTTGAGTCCATTTTTGTGTGTGGTATAAGGAAATGGTCCAATTTCGTTCTTTTGGATACAGTTGTCCAATTTTTCCAACACCATTTGTTGAGGAGACTGTCTTTTTTCCATTGGACATTTGGAAATTTCCTGCTTTGTCAAATATTAGTTGACCATAGAGTTGAGGGTCTATATCTAGGCTCTCTATTCTTTTCCATTGATCTCTGTGTCTGTTTTTGTGCCAGGACCATACTGTCTTGATGATGATAGCTTTGTAATAGAGCTTGAAGTCTGGAATTGTGATGCCACCAACTTTGGCTTTCCTGTTCAACATTCCTCTGGCTATTCAAGGTTTTTTGGGTTCTATATAAATTTTAGGATTATTTATTCCATTTCTTTGGAAAAAAATTGATGGTGTTTTGATAAGGATTACATTAAATGTGTAAATTTTTCTAGGTAGTGTAGACATTTTCACAATACTTATTCTTCCAATCCATGAGCATGGAACATTTTTCCATTTCTTTGTGTCTTCCTCAATTCCGTTCATGAGTACTTTATAGTTTTCTGAGTACAGATTCTTTGCCTCTTTGGTTAGGTTTATTCCTATATATCTTATGGTTTTGGGTGCAATGGTAAATGGAATTGACTCCTTAATTTCTTTTTATTCTGTATTGTTGTTGGTAGATAGAAAAGCAACTGATTTCTGTGCATTGACTTTATATCCTCACACTTTACTGAATTCCTGTACAAGTTCTAGCAGATCTGGAGTGGAGTCTCTTGCGTTTTCCACATAATGTATCATATCATCTGCAAAGAGTGATAATTTACATTCTTTGCTGATTAGGATGCCTTTAATTTCTTTTTGTTGTTTGATTGCTGAGGCTAGGACTTCTAGACTATGTGGAATAGCAGTGGTGATAATGGACATCCCTACCATGTTCCTGACCTTAGTGGAAAAGATCTCAGTTTTTCTCCATTGGGAATGATATTCGCTGTGGGTTTTTCATAGGTAGCTTTGATGATATTGAGGTATGTACCCTCTATCTCTACACTTTGAAGAGTTTTGATCAAGAAAAGCTGCTGTACTTTGTCAAATGCTTTTTCAGCATCTACTGAGAGAATCAATCATATGGTTCTTGCTCTTTCTTTTATTAATGTATTGTATCATATTGATTGATTTGGGGATGTTAAACCCACCTTGCAGTCCTGGAATAAATCCCACTTGGTCGTGGTGAATAATCCTTTTAATATACTGTTGCATCCTATTAGCTAGTATTTTGGTTAGAATTTCTGCATCCTTGTTCATCAAGGATATTGGTCTGTAATTCTCTTTTTTGACAGGATCTTTGTCTGGTTTGGAGATCAAGGTAATGCTGGAATCATAAAATTAGATTGGAAATTTTCCTTCCATTACTACTTTTTGGAACAGTTTCAGGAGAATAGGTATTAATTCTTCTTTAAATGTTTGGTAGAATTACCCTGGGAAACCATCTGGCCCTGGGCTCTTTTTTGTTGAGAGACTTTTGATGACTGCTCCAATTTTTTTTTAGTGGTTGTGTGTCTGTTCAGCTTTTCTATTTCTTCCTGGTTTAGTTTTGGTAGTTTATGCATCTCTAGGAAAGCATCCATTTCTTCCAGATTGTCAAATTTGCTGGCACATAGTTGCTCATAATATGTTCTTATAATTGTATTTATTTTGTTGGTTGTAATCTCTCCTCTTTAATTCATGATTTTATTAATTTGGGTCCTTTTTCTTTTCTTTTTGATAAGTCTGGCCAGGGGTTTGTCAATCTTATTAATTCTTTCAAAGAACCTGTTCCTACTTTCATTGATTTGTTCTACTGTGGTTTTTTTTTTTTTTTGATTGTTTGTTTCTATATCATCAATTTATTCTCTGATCTTTATTATTTTTCTTCTCCTGCTGGGTTTAGGCTTTCTTTTCTGTTTTTTCTTCAGCTGCTTTAGGTATAGGATTTGGTTGTGTATTTGAGACCTTTCTTAATTTCTTGAGAAAGGCTTGTATCACTATATACTTTACTCTCAGGACTGTCTTTGCTGTGTCCCACAGATTTTTAATGGTTGTGTTCTCATTATCACTTGTTTCCATAAATTTTTTCAATTCCTCTTTAATTTCCTGGTTGACCCATTCATTCTTTAGAAGGATGCTGTTTAGCCTCCATGTATTTGGGTTCTTTCCAAATTTTCTCTTGTGATTGAGTTCTAGCTTCAGAGCACTGTGGTCTGAAAGCATGCAGGGGATGATCCCAATCCTTTGGTACTGGTTCAGACCTTATTTGTGACCCAGGATGTGATCTATTCTGGAGGATGTTCCATGTGCACTAGAGAAGAATGTGTATTCTGTTCCTTTATGATGGAATGTTCTGAATATATCTGTGATGTCCATCTGGTCCAGTGTGTCATTTAAGGCCTTTATTTCCTTGCTGATCTTTTGCTTGAATGATCTGTCCATTTCATTGAGGGGGGTGTTAAAGTCCCCTACTGTTATTGCATTATTGTCGATGTGTTTCTTTGATTTTGTTACTAATTGGTTTATATAGTTGGCTGATCCCATGTTAGGGGCATAGATATTTAAAATTGTTAGGTCTTCTTGTTGGACAGATCCTTTGAGTATGAGATAGTGTCCTCCCTCATCTCTTATTATAGTTTTTGGCTTAAAATCTAATTGATCTGATGTAAGGATTGCCACCCCAGCTTTCTTTTATATGCATTAGCATGGTAAATTATTTTCCACCCCCTCACTTTCAATCTGGAGGTGTCTTTGGGTCTAAAATGAGTTTCTTGTAGACAGCATATTGATGGGTTTTGTTTTTTTAATCCATTATGATACCCTGTGTCTTTTGATTGGGGCATTTAGTGTATTTACATTCAGAGTAGCTATTGAGAGATATGAATTTAGTGCAATTGTATTGCCTGTAAGGTGCCTGTTACTGTATATTGTCTCTGTTCCTTTCTGGTCTACCTGTTTTAGGCTCTCTCTTTGCTCAGAGGACCCCTTTCAGTATTTCCTGTAGGGCTGGTTTAGTGTTTGCAAATTCTTTTCATTTTTGTTTGTCCTGGAAGCTTTTAATCTCTCCTTCTATTTTCAGTGATAGTTTAGTTGGCTATAGTATTCTTGGCTGCATGTTTTTTCTTATTTAGTGCTCTGAATATGTCATGCCAGTTCTTTCAGACCTGCCAAGTATCTGTGGATAAGTCTGCTGCCAATCTAATATTTTTACCATTGTATGTTACAGACTTCTTGTCCCAAGCTGCTTTCAAGATTTTCTCTTTGTCACTAAGACTTGTAAGTTTTATTCTACGATGATGGGGTGTGGACCTATTCTTATTGATTTTGAGGAGGGTTCTCTGCACCTCCTGGATTTTGATGCTTGTTTCCTTTGCATATTAGGGAAATTCTCTACTATAATTTGCTCCAGTATACCTTTCTTCCCCCCTGTCTCTTTCTTCTTCTTCTGGAATCCCAATTTTCTAATATTGTTTCATCTTATGGTATCACTTATCTCTCTAATTCTCCCCTGTGGTCCAGTAGTTGTTTGTCTCTCTTTTGCTCAGCTTCTTTATTCTCCATCAGTTGGTCTTCTATATCACTAATTCTCTCTTCTGTGTCATTTATCTTAGCAGTAAGATCCTCCATTTTTGGTTGCACCTCATTAGTAGCTTTTTTGATTTCAGCTTGGTTAGATTTTAGCTCTTCTATTTCTCTAGAAAGGACTTTTATTTCTTCAGACAGCATCTCTCTAATATCTTCCATGCCTTTTTGGAGCCCAGCTAACACCTTGAGAATCATCATTCTGAACTCTGACATATTACCAATGTCTGTATTGATTAGGTCCCCAGCCTTTGGTACTACCTCGTGTGTGTGTATGTGTGTGTGTGTGTGTGTGTGTGTTTTGTTTGTTTGTTTGTTTTGTGAGCTTTTCTGCCTTGTTATTTTATCTGGATAAGAATATATGAACAAGAGAATAAAATACTGAAAGGTGGCAAAACCCCAATAAAATATATGCTAACCAAATCAGAAGAGACCCCAAACTGGGGGAAGAAGAAAGGAGATAAAAAGAAATTTTAAAAAATTTAAAAATTATGTGTGTGTGTATATGTATGTGTATATATATATATATATATATATATATATATATGGTGATTAGAGGCACCCACTTGATTTTGCGTGTATTTTAGTCTCTTAGAAGAAACTACCTCCCAAAATTAAAGAAAGAAAAGAATTATATATATATATACACACACAAACACACACACACATATAAATAAAGGTAAACATGATGAAAGGATGGAATATGACTATAAAGATGAAAATTAAAAAAAAATTCTAAAAAAGGAATTGGTAAGATAAGTTGGTTGAAAAAAGAAAGAAAAAGGAAATGGAGAGAATTTGCTCCATCTGGGGACTAGAACAAAGCTCTGTGCCAGATTTAAGGTATATTTTGATATACTTGAAGAAATTGTATCCCAAAATATTTTAGAAGAAAAAAAAACCTATATGTATAGAAAAAAATAAAGTTAGATACAATGAGGGATAAAATATGACTATAATAATGAAGGTTTAAAAAGATTTTTTAGAAAGGTATTGTTAAGATAAACTAGTTAAAATACGTTAAAAGAGGAAAAAGGAAACGTTAGAAAAATTAGAATAAGAAAAAAAATAAAATAAAAAAAAGTTAATTAACTTTGCATGACTTCTGCAGGGGGGGCCTGTTAGATTGATTTTCACATGTCTCTGCCCAAGGTGGAATTGCACCACCCTTGCCTGGGGCTGAGATAAGTAATATGCTCAGGTTTGCTCTCGGGAGCTTTTGTTCCCTGAATGCTTTCCGTAGAGCTTTGGAGGATGGGAATGTAAATGACAGCCTGGAGGAGCCAAGAGCTTGGGGCCCCAGTCCTCAATGCACCCTTGGAGAAAAGTTGTTAATCACTCCCATCTCCCTGGTCTCTGGTTGTACTCACCTGGCCTGTGACTGAGAGTTTCTGTCTCTGGCACACTACCCCATTTGGAGTCTTCAAATTCTGCAGATTTCCTGCTACACTGCTTTTCTTGTGGAGGAAAGTAGGTCTCCCCGGATCTGGCACTCCTCAGCTCCTTCTCTGTAGTCAGCTTCCCAGCTCTGATACCTGTGAGCTCTGCTACTCTTGGACACCCCTGATTCTTCTGTGACCCTGATGGACCTGAGACCACACTGTCCCCACGAGGACTCCACACCCACTTAACCTCTGGAGTGATGTCCCTCAGTGGAGCAGACACCTAAAAGTTTGAATTTTGTGCTTTATTGCTCCACTGCTTGTCAGTTGCTGGCCCCTCCCCCGTGGTCTATCTTCCCATCACTTTGGATTCACTTCTCTGCATGTCCTACCTTTCAGAAAATGTCAATTTTCTGTTTCTAGAATTGCTATTCTTCTTCTCCTTGATCTTCCTTTGGGTTTGTAGGTGTTTAGAATGGTTTGATAACTATCTAGGTGAACTCCTGTGACCTGATGTCATCTCAGTCTGCTACTCTTCTGCCATCTTGACCTCCCCTCCTGTTTCATATTTTCTATTGTACAATACCTCAAATACAAAAGATACTATTATTTATATGTAGTTGGAGAGATAGAATATGTATATAAGATGATAGATACCACGATATATAGCATAAAATTTAAGAACAAAACTATGGAGCCAGACTGGTTGGCTCTGAATCATCCATGCACTTTACTAGCTGGGTGATCCTGGAAAAGTTATTTAGTTTCTCTGGGATTCAGATTACTCAGATATAAAAGTGAATAATTATAGTAGTTAACTGAAAGTTTGGTTATTAGGGTTAAGTGAATTACTATAGAGAGAGAGAGCTTAGTACATGCTTAAAATGTTAGTTATCATTATCATGTGAGAGTATGCCATAAGATAATATGGTCTAGTGTAATGAACAAAAGCTGGCAAGTTAGAAGATCTAGGTTCTAGTTTTGACTGCCACTCACTCACATTGGCCAATTTAAATATCCTCTCTGATTCTTGGTTTTCTAACTATGAAATGAGGTGTAGAACTAAATAATATCTAAAGTTTCTTCCAGCTCTAACGTGCTAGTATTCAATATTGAATATGAGATCCTTCCCCAGTAAAAAGTGGTTATTTAAAAAGAAAAAATATATAGAATATAATTCATACCTGCCATGAGATTTTTTCTTCTCCTCCTTTCATTGGCTTCTGATACTCAGAAAAAGAAATCAAACATATAGCAGTTTGCTTTTATGCTTCCTATCTTGATTTTTCATCTGACTTCCCATCACCATTTTATCAGTGCTCAAGCAAATGAAAGCTTTCAAAAATAAAGATCCTTAAAGGCCATTGGTTACAAAATAGCAGAGATGATTGTCTGATGCAGAGACTCAGCTCAGTGTATCTTTACTTGTAGATCATTTTTTTAAATTAAAAATGCAGTCTATCCAAGGAGATAGCAATCTTCTTTGTGAAGAGAAACTTTTATTAACTAATCCACTAATTGATATGAAGTTTTAAAATAACTTTCTTTTGAGACCTATAAAACAAGATTAATGTAAGCTTGAATCCAGTTACCATTTACAAAAATTTAATAGCATCCTGTTAACAGCCCGGATGAGAGAGACCATGTACATCTCAATGATCCTTGGTCTTATTTTCATTTTAGTAATACTCTGACAACTCTCTCTCCCTCCACCATCTCTACTCCCCACAGCAGAATAAGGTAAAAAAGGGTGGCATTTCCCTAGCATTTACTGCCCCTTGGCTTTTTAAACTAGGCTGATCCACTTGTGAACCACATCATAAGGGCTCACAAAGGTTGTTGGACAGCCACTGCAGCCTGGCATAGGTCCAGCTTCCTTGCGCAGGATAGTAGGAAGACTCAGAGTGACATAACTTTCAAGTAAGGAAATGACCTTTGGTTGAGAATATATTTCATCTTACAGTGAGGTATTAGGATGCTGTTTTTACAAGTAAAAAGACAAATATTAATGTTTTATGTGAATTAACCTAATAACAGTTGGGCATGGACTCAGATACACACCATTGTTTATTCATGTCACTAGTCTTTGGAACTATGGACAGAGACTTAAAGGCAAGACTCAATTACATCTAGTGTTTGTACAGAAGAGTGTTATCCATTAATTAATTATCCATTAATCTCACTTTTGCTATTTTCTTCCTTAAATTTTTCTTCTTTTCACTTTCCTTTTTGTTTCTCTTCTTTTCCTCTATTGTTTCACTTTTTTTTTGGTACTCTTGTTGTTACTCTTGCTTTCTCTAGATAAGTAGTTAAGAGTGGAGATTGGATCCTGCTTTGACCACTCACTTCTTACATGACCCTGGGCAAAAAATTTTATTTACTTATTAGAGAGAGAGAGCACAAGCAAGAGCGAGCATGAGTTGGGTGGAGGGGCAGGGGAAAGGGAAAAGCAGATTCCCTGCTCAGTGTGGAGCCCAATATAGGGCTAGATCCCAGGACCTTGAAATCGCAACCTGAGCCAAAGGCAGATATTTAACTGACTGGGCCACCCAGGAGCCCCAAGACAATTTCTTCTTGCTGTAGGTTATCCACCTGTAAACTTGGATAATCACCCTTGATTCATCAGGTTATTTAAAAGATTATATGAGATAATATGCATAAAATATTTAGTTCTGTGCCTAGCATATGGTAAACACTTTAGCATTATTCTCTTTTCCTTCTTCCTTTTAGTTTTTATTTCTACCACATATTTTCATATTATTTTTTCCTGAATCTTGTTCTCATCAGTATTGAACCTGATTCCTTCAGCTTTGCTGGTTTTTCTTACCTACTGTATAGCTCTAAGAAGATACTTGACAACTTGGACTCTGTGATACATTTTTCAACCTCTTTCCTCTAACCCTGCCTCCATTTGGAAGTCAGAGTGGTTTTTCTAAAATGCAAATATGACCATGTAATTCTCTGTCATAAATCTGCCTATGGTATATAATATTAAATCCTTATTGTGGAATACAAGGACATCCACAGTATGGTTTCTATCATCAATCAGCCTTCATCTCTGCCACTGATATAATCTATAAAAATAGGTCACATGGATGTGCTGGTTCCCACGAAACCCACACTCAGTTTTCTGAACCATTGCATATCTTCTCCTACTCTTTTACCTAGCAGACACTAGTATAGTCATCAAGATACAGCCACAAATATTTCCCCAACTCTCTTATCTGGATTTGATTCTTCTGTTTACTTTCACAGAATTTTGTTTAAATTACTATTACAATGATTATCGCATTCCTTTTTAAAAAGGCTTATTTTAGAGAGAGAGAGTATAAGCCTTAAGAGAGGGGACAGAGGTAGAGAATTTTGAAGAAGAATTCCTGCTGATCACAGAGCCTATTGTGTGGGGCTCTATCCCACGATATCATAACCTGAGCCAAAACCAAGGGCCAGATGCTTAACTGAATTAGCCACCCAGGTGCCCTATCCTATCACACTCTTAATATGGATCTACCTCTATAGATTGTAAGCCCCTGAAGACAAGGCTCTGTTTTACTCCTTTTTATTATTTCTGAATCCTATAACTAGCCTGTCACTCAACAAGGAAACATATTCTATTTATAAAACTAGTCTTCTTCATAGATAGAAATGTAGTGAAAAGAAGGGCCATGTGTACCCCAATGTTCATAGCAGAAATGGCTACAGTTGCCAAACTGTGGAAAGAGTCAAGATGCCCTTCAACAGACAAATGGATAAAGAAGATATGGTCTCTATATACAATGGAGTATTATGCCTCCATCAGAAAGGATGAATACCCAACTTTTGTATCAACATTGGAGGAGATTATGCTGAGTGAAATAAATCAAGCTGAGAAAGTCAATTATCATATGATTTCACTTACTTGTGGAGCATAAGGAATAACATGGAGGACATGAGGAAAAAGAAAGGAAAAGTGAATTGGGGGAATCAGAGGGGGAGACGAAGCATGAGAGCCTGTAGACTCTGAGAAACAAACTGAGGGTTTGGAGGGCAGGGGGTTGGGGAGTTAGGTGAGCCTCGTGGTGGTTATTAAGGAAGGTATGTATTGCATTGATCACTGGGTGTGGTATATAAACAATGAATCTCAGAAGATTGAAAAATAAAATTAAATTTAAAAAAATTTAAAAATTAAAATTAAAATAAAATCCTAAAAAAAAATAAGTGGTTACAAATGAAACAAACAAACAAACTAGTCTTCTATCAGTTTGGATAAGATTTATGTTTGGTGGGGTGCCTGGGTGGCTCAGTGGGTTAAAGCCTCTGCCTTCAGCTCAGGTCATGGTCCCAGGGTCCTGGGATCGAGCCCCACATCGGGCTCTCTGCTCAGCAGGGAACCTGCTTCCTCCTCTCTCTCTCTCTCTCTCTCTCTCTCTCTCTCTGCCTACCTGTGATCTCTATCTGTCAAATAAATAAAAAAATCTTAAAAGAGATTATGCTGAGTGAAATAAGTCAAGCAGAGAGATTCAATTATTATATGGTTTCACTTATTTGTGGAGCATAACAAATAGCATGGAGGACAAGGGGCGTTAGAGAGGAGTAGGGAATTTGGGTAAATTGGAAGGGGAGGTGAACCATGAGAGACTATGGACTCTGAAAAACAGTCTGAGGGATTTGAAGTGGCGGGGGGGTGGGAGGTTGGGGTACCAGGTGGTGGGTATTATAGAGGGCACGGCTTGCATGGAGCACTGGGTGTAGTGAAAAAATAATGAATACTGTTTTTCTGAAAATAAATAAATTGGAAAAAAAATTTATGTTTCGAGTTTTTGCCCATATAGCTGATGTGATTTAAGTCAAATTTCATGAAAATATGATCATATATATATATATATATAACGGAATATTACTCAGCCATAAAAATGAATTTTCATCATTTGCCACAACATGGATGGAGCTAGAGGGTATAATGCTAAGAAAATAAGTCATAGAAAGACAATTATCATATGATTTCACTCATGTGTGGAATTTAAGAAACAAAACAGAGGATCATAGGGGAAGGGAGATAAAAATAATAAGATGAAATCAGAGAGGGAGATAAGCCACAAGAGACTTTTAACTAGAGGGAAAAAACTGAAGGTTGCTGGAGGGGAGGTGGGTAGGGGTATGGGGTAACTGGGTGAGGGGCATTAAGGAGGGCAGTTGATGTAATGAGTACTGGGTGTTATATGCAACTGAATCACTAAACTCTACCTCTGAAACTAATAAAAAAATAAGTTAACTTTCATGTCTTTGCCTAATTGCAGATGATCCCACAGAAAAGTTGCATAATGAAACTTACTGAACATCTTCGACAATGGGCAGGTAATTCTAATATATATAGGACTGTACTATGTGAAGACCAGGGGTAGACAAGGATGACATTTTATTTTATTTTATTTATTTTATATTATTAAAATTTTTTTGGATCTGTTGTTTATTCTTTATTTTAAGTAAGCTCTATACCCTATGTGGGACTTGAACACACAATCCCAAGATCAAGAGTCAAATGTCCTACTGACTGAGCCAGCTAGGCAGCCCAAGGATGAACTTTTAATCCCCTTTTTATCTAACTTTAGGACTCTATTTTAACAAGGCATGGAATTAGTAGGTCTTGGGAAGTGCTTGAAAATTTTGACTGATTATTCCTTTGATTACCTTTCTTTTTGGTGTTTTCTGATAATAGGATAAATGTTAAGAAATTTCTTATGTGTTTCTGATTTGGAGGAGGGCATGGGTGAGGGATGGTATTTTGTCTTTCAGTTTTGCTCACATACTGGCCTCCTTCTCAGATTTGAAGGGCTGCTCTTTTTGCTTTTTGGTTTTACATCGGAGTCATTACCTGGCTGGCTTATGAGTAATTTTCCAGTGGAAACTAAATATAATATTTCCATCCTATCAGGACTTAAAGAAACAATCCTAAGAAAAAGAGAGCTAAAAAACTTTGGGTCAACAAATTTTAAAGCACATACATACAGAGGTCTCTGGGTTCTAAAGGAAGAGTAGAATCTGGATATGGGATTGTTGGCTATCACTGATGCTAGTAGAAGGTGATAAACTGGAATTGATTTCTGCAGGAAATAATGAAGAAAATAGCTGGGGACAAGAAGAAAGACTTAGCTATGTCTCCAGGAGATACAAAATGCCCCTGGAAGTTTGAGCACTGAGACAAAGAGCTAAATGCAGTGGGAGACAAAATGAGAGAAAAAGAAATATACATGTTTATTTGCTGACCAGTTAACAATGAAGAGAGAGAAAGGATAAATAAGGAAATGGAAATGTAGAGGTAGGAAAGTCCCAACAAACTGCCTGATTTCAATGTTGGCATTTTGGCAAATACTCCCAACTCAGTTAAACAATCTCCAAGAACCTTGGCACCTGTAGGAATCTGGGCATCCTTAAAAAATACATTCATCCCAAGAGAAAGGAGAGTATGGTTGACTCATGGAGACACTATTAATTTTGAATGAAATTCCATTTCATCTGAACAACTGCTGCAAGCAGGCCAGGCAAATGTTTGATGAAATGAGCTACATGTGAGAATTACAAAACCCAGACAGTCTTTGTTTTATCAATAAACCTCTGTGTGAGCTTGGGCATGTCACTTCTCTCTCTTTTTCCTCTCCTTTAATAATGAAATATATTAAACTTTACCCTATATGCCTCAAGGCTGGTTGTGAGAATCAAATGATCTAGAAATGAAAATTATGATTACAGAGGCCTCTGTCAGGTTACTGGGCTCAGATCCTAGATTTAAGTTCTATTGCCATTATCTAGAAGTGGCACTTTTTCTCCAGAAGGATACCAGAGGATCATCACAGATTAAGCAGTAATGGCCTCAGTCTCTTCATCTATAGGCCAACAACAACACTAGCAATTGTGTGTATAAGATTGCTTTAAATGTTAGAAATGATAAAGCCATGCATTTCCTATGGTATTCATTATGAAAGCATTATACACCTCAAAGGTCAGGACTGTCCTCTAAGCACATTCTGTATGGTTCCAGGAGAAATAAAACAGAAATAAACAAACTCAATATCCTTAAAGCTGTGCTAATCCCTAAAGCCAAATTCATTACAAGCAGAGAGCACAAATTGAACTGCTAGAAGTAAGGAGTGTGGGGGCACGTCTGGAGATGTTTACATTTTGCTGAACGAAGAAAAGAAATTCCATCTTTTTTTTTCCCCTGCATACAAAAATGGTATACTTTGGATCCAGTAGCAATCTTCTGGAACTAGTTTCCTGCTTCTTTTTGTTATCCAGATGAATCCTTGGAACTCCTATTTCAGAAGCTTCTGCCCTCCCACTAGTCCTCAGACATGGTGGTGCAGTGAAACGTAGAGCCACACTATCATTTCAGAGTGGTAGGGGTAACCTCAGCAGCCTTCTCTACCTATTCAAATATCTCTGGAAAAAGATGGGATCTTCAGGGAAGTTGGAGTGTCTCAAGCCGAGGTTGGATTTTCTAAAGGAAGTGAAATACCTTCGTGGGTCAGAGGGTAGTAATTGACTAGTGCCTGATGTGTTTCCCTTGACTGCAGGAGTAAGAGGGTTTTGAAGTGCAAAAGTGTTTTTTTTTCTAATTATTTTGGGGGTAAGAACACTTAAATTTTTAAGTGAACAATATAGTGCTTTTTAAAAAAAATTAATTTCATTTTTTTCAGTGTTCCAAGATTCATTGTTTTGCACCATAACCAGTGCTCCATGCAATACATGCTCTCCTTAATACCCATGACTAGGCTCACCTAATGCCCCAACCCCCACCCCTCCAAAACCTTCAGTTTGTTTCTCAGAGTCTACAGTCTCTCAGGTTTCATCTCCCCCTCTGATTTCCCCCAATTCACCTTTCCTTTCCTTCTCCTAATGTCCTCCATGTTATTTCTTATGCTCCACAAGTAAGTGAAACCATATGATAATTGACATTCTCTGCTTGACTTATTTCACTCAGCATAATCTCCTCCAGTTCCGTCCATGTTGATACAAAAGTTGGGTATTCATCCTTTCTGTTGGAGGCATAATATTTCATTGTATATATGGAGCACATCTTCTTTATCCATTCATCTTTTGAAGGGCATCTCGGCTCCTTCCACTGTTTGGGTATTGTGGACATTGCTGCTGTGAACATTGGGGTGCATGTGCCCCTTCTTTTCACTATATCTGTATCCTTGGGGTAAATACCCAGTAGTGCAAATGCAGGGTCATAGGGTAGCTCTATTTTTAATTTCTTAAGGAATCTCCACACTGTTTTCTAAAGTGACTACACCAACTTGCATTCCCAGCAGTGGTGTAAGAGGAGTCCCTTTTCTCCACATCCTCTCCAACACTTATTGTTTATTGTCTTCTTGATTTAGGCCATTCTAACTGTTGTAAGGTGGCATCTCAATGTGGTTTTGATTTGAATCTTCCTGATGGCTAATGATAAACATTTTTCATGTGTCTGTTAACCATTTGTATGTGTTCTTTGGAGACGTATCTGTTCATGTCTTCTGCCCATTTTTTGACATTTTTAACTTTTTTTTTGAGTGTTGAGTTTGAGAATTCTTTATAGATCTGGATATAGCCCTTTGTCTGTAGTGTCTTTTGTGAATATCTTCTCCCATTTCACGGGTTGCCCCCGTGAAACAAGAAGGGACCCCATGCACAAGAAGGGAAATAATCAAGATTAGAACAGAGATCAATGAGTTAGAAACTAGAGATATGATAGAACACATCAATAAAACTAGAAGCTGGTTCTTTGAAAGAATCAATAAGATCGATAAACCACCTGCCAAACTAATCCAAAAGAAAAGAGAGAGAATTCAAATTAATAAAATTATGAATAAAGGGGGAGAGATCATGACTAACACTAAGGAAATACAAACAATCATCAGAAATTATTATCAACAGTTATATGCCAATAAGTTAAGCAACCTGGACAAAATGGATGCATTCCTGGAAACCTATAAACTTCCAAGACTGAAACAGGAAGAAACTGACAACCTGAATAGACCAATATCAAATAATGAGATTGAAGCAGAGACCAAGAATGTCCCAAAAAACTAGACCCCAAGACCTGACGAATTCCTGGGGAATTCTACTAAGCATTCAAAAAAGAAATAATATCTATCCTCTTGAAGCTGTTTCAGAAAAACAGAAAAAGAAGGAAAACTTCCAGACTATTTCTGTGAAGCCAGCATTACCCTGATCCCCAAAACAGGTAAAGACCCCATCAAAACTGAGAATTTCAGACCAGTATCCCTGATGAATGTGAGTGTCAAGATTCTCAACAAGATCCTAGCTAATAGGATCCAAGTGCATTACAAAGTTTACCCAACATGACAGGTGGAATTTATCCCTAGGTTGCAAGTGTGCTTCATCATTTACAAATCAATGAGATAGAACAAATCAGTAAGAGAAGAGAGAAGAACAACATGATCCTCTCAATGGATGCAGAAAAGCCATTCGACAAACTACAGCATCCATTCCTGATGAAAACGCTTCAATGTATAGGGATAGAGGGAACATTTCTCAACTTCATAAAATCTATCTATGAAAAACCCACAGCGAATATCATTCTCAATGGGGACAAGCTGACAGTCTTCCCTTTGAGATCAGGAACAGGACAAGGATGCCCACTTTTGCCACTGTTGTTCAACATAGTATTAGAAGTCCTAACATCAGCAGTCAGACAACAAAAAGAAACAAAATGTGTTCAGATTGGAAAAGAAGAAGTCAAACTCTCTGTCTTCACAGATGACAAGACACTTTATATGGAAAACCCAAAAGACTCCATCCCCAAACTACTAGAACTCACACAGCAATTCAGCAATGTGACAGGATACAAAGTCAATGTACAGAAATCAGTTGCTTTCTTATACACTAACAATGAAAATATAGAAAGGGAAATTGGAGAATTGATTCTACTTACTGTAGTATCAAGAACTGTAAGATACCTGGGAATAAAACTAACCAAATAGAAGAGGCAAGGGATCTGTACTCGAGGAACTACAGAACACTCATGAAAGAAATTGAAGAAGACATAAAAAGATGGAAGACCATTCCATGCTCATGGATCAGAAGAATAAACATTGTTAAAATGTCTATACTGCCCAAAGCAATCTATGCTTTCAATGCCATCCCAATCAACATTCCACTGACATTTTCTGAAGTTCTGGAACAAACAATCCTAAAATTTATAGGGAATCAGGAAAGACCCTGAATTGCTAAGGAAATGTTGAAAAAGAAATAGCAGTATGGTACTGGCACAAAAACAAACACATAGACCAATGGAACAGAGTAGAGAGTCCAGTAATGGGCCTGCAACTCTATGGTCAAATTATCTTCAACAAAGCAGAAAAAAATATCCAGTGGCAAAAAGATAGTTTTTTTCTTCAATAAATGGTGCTGGGAAAATTGGACACCTATGTGCAGAAGAATGAAACTTGACCATTCTCTTACCTCATACACAAAGATAAACTCGAAATGGATGAAATACCTCAATGGATGAAATGAGGCAGGAATCTATCAAAATCATAGGCAGTAACCTCTTCCACATTAGCCACACCAATTTCTTTCAAGACATGTCTCCAAAGAAAAAGGAAACAAAAGTGAAAATGAACTTTTGGGACTTCATCAAGATAAAAGCCTTCTGCAAAGCAAGATAAAAGGCTTCTGTACAGCAATATAGTGTTTCTTATTATAGGTCCAATGTTGTACAACAGATCTCTAGAGCTTACACATCTTGCTTAACTGAAACTTCATGGCTATTGATTAGTAACTCCCCATTTCTTCCTCCTCCAGCCCTGGTCACCACTATTCAACACTTTGATTTTGACTATTTTAGATACCTCATTTAAGTGGAATCATTCAGTATTTGTTTTTCTGTGATTGGCTTATTTTAGTTAGCATAATGTCCTCAAGGTTCATCTGTGTAGCTATATTTTGCAGAATTAGCTTTTTTTAAAGGCTTAGTAATATTTTTAAAAAGGCTTAATAATATTACAATGTATTTATGAGCCACATTTTCTTTTCATTTTTCTCAGTTTTATTCCTTTATTTGACAATCAGCATTAGTTCTAATCCACATTAATTATCTGTAGATTATTGAAAGTGATGACTGGTACATAGGTAAGCACCATGTAGAGCTTGTTTGGTGAATCTTCATTCTTGTTGCAATTCTGGACAACCACATAAGGATATGGCATGGAAAATTCCTTATTACTCTGGTCCAGACAACTTTGTCAAGCCTGGTGTCAATGTGCACATCTGGAGTTCCCATATCCTTCATGGCAAATTTTGGGATCCCTTTGAGTGCCTGAGGAGCATGCTTCTTGAAACCCACTCCATGGATGTGCTTGTGAATGCTGATGCTTTTTTTTTTTCTGATCACTACCTCAATGATGGCAGAAAAGCCCTTCTTCTTGCCACCCTTTGCAGGTGCCATTCTGCTAGGCCTTGGTTGCAAAGCATACCACATTTTCCTTATTCATTCATCTGTCCATAAACATTTTCATCCCTTGACTGTTTTGATTAGTGCCACAATGAATATGGAAGTGCCAAAATTCTGATTCTGAAACTTTGAGATTCTGATTTCAATTCTTTTGGGTAAATATTCAGATGTGGATTACTGGTCTATAAGGAAATTCTTATTTTTAATTTTATGAGAACCTCTATACTACTTTCCACAGTGTTAGCACCATTTTGCAATTGCACCAACAGTGTTTAAGGGTTTCAATTTCTCCACATCCTTGCCAATGCTGCTTCTCTTTTCTATTTTTCATGATAACCATCCTGACAGATGTGTGATGATATCTTATTGTAGTTTTGCTTTGCATTTCCCTGATAATTAGTAACACTGAGTAATTTTTTTTCACATACCTTTTGGCCTTTCTATGTCTTCTTTGAAGAAATATCCAAGGTCCTTAGCCCACTTTATTTTTTTCTTTTTTTTTTCTTTAGATTTTATTTATTTGACAGACAGAGATCACAAGTAGGCAGAGAGGCAGGCAGAGAGAGAGGAGGAAGCAGGCTCCCCACTAAGCAGAGAGCCCGATGCAGGGCTCAATCCCAGGACCCTGGGATCATGACCTGGGCTGAAAGCAGAGGCTTTAACCCACTGAGCCACCCAGGCGCCCCCCTCTTAGCCCACTTTTAAATTGGATTATTAGTTTTTTAAAATTTGTTTGTTTTGCTATTGAGTTGTAGGGGTTCCTACATATTTTGAAGATTAACCCCTTATCAGATCTATCTTTTGAAAATATTTGCTCTCACTCCATAAGATGTGTTTTCACTCTGATTGTTGTTTTCTTTGCTGTGCAGAAGCTTTTTTATTTGATGTAATCCCATTTGTTTACTTCTGTTGTTTTTACTTTTGCTTTTTATGTCTAATCCATGAAATCATTGCCAAGACCAAAGTCATGATGCTTTCCCCTAGGTTTTCTTCTAAGAGTTTTACAGTATTGGGTCTTAACGTTTAAGTCTTTAACTCATTTTGTTAACTTTTGTGTATCAGGTAAGATCAAAATCCAGTTTCATTCTTTTGCATGTGGCTATCCACTTTTTGCAATACCATTTTTTGAAGAAAGTGTCCTTTGACCATTGTGTATTTTTGGCACCTCTGTCAAAGATCAGTTGACTATATATGCATGGACTGTTTTCTGGACTCTCAATTCATTTACAGTGGTCTATATATCTGTTTTTGTGCCAGTACAATACTCTTTTGATTATTGTAGCTTTGTAATACATTTTATAATCAGAAAGTATTTTGCCCCAGCTTTGTTCTTTCTCAATACTGATTTGGCTATTCATGGTCTTTTGTGGTTTCATATAAATTTTAGAATTCTCTATTTTTATAAATAATGGTACTTTATAGTGATTTCATTAGATCTGTAGATTTCTCCAGATAGAATGGATATTTTTCACAATATTAACTTTTTCAATCAATGATCACAGAACATATATCCATTTGCCTATGTCTTTAATTTCTTTCATCAAAGTTTTATAATCTTAACAGGTTAGTAACTAGTATGGAGTTTGAATCAGTAATCAAAAATCCTGTTAAAGTCTCTCATGGTTCTTCTCCCACTCCAACTAACATAACAACAGCACCACCACCAACAAAAATTCCTGTAAAGAAAATCCAGGACCAGGTGGCCTTCTGGGTGAATTCTATCAAACACTTAATGAAAAATAATGACAATCCTTCTCCAGTTATTAAAGAGGAGGAAATACTTCCAAACTCATTTTATGAGGCCAGCATTACCCTGATTCCAAAGCCAAACATAACAGCACAAAAAAAGAAAACTATAGCTCCATATCGCTAATGAATATAGAAATCTTCACCAAAATACTACAGAACCAAATCAAATAGCATGTTAAAAGGATCATACACCATTACCAAATGGGACTTGTCTCTGATGTGCAAGGATTCAACATACAAAAATCAATTAATGTAAAACACAACATTAACAGAATAAAAATCACGTTTGTCTTAATAGATTTACCAAAAACATTTGATGAAATTTATTACCTGTTCATGATAAGAACTCTTAACAAACTAGGAATAGATGGAAAACATCTCAACATAAAAAAGGTCATATATAGGGACACCTGGGTGACTCAGTGGGTTAAAGCCTCTGCCTTCAGCTCAGGTCATGATTGAGCCCTGCATCGGGCTCTCTGCTCAGTGGGGAGCCTGCTTCCTCCTCTCTCTCTCTCTGCCTGCCTCTCCGCCTACTTGTGATCTCTCTCTCTTTCTGTCAAATAAATAAATAAAATCTTAAAAAAAAGGTCATCTATAATCCAAAGCCTGCTGATACCATTATATTCAACAGACAAAAGTAAAACCTTTTTCTCTATGATCAGGGATAAGACAAAGATGCCCACTCTCACCACTTATATTTAAATTAATATTGGAAGTCATAGTCAGAGCAAGTACTCAAGAAAAAGAAATAAAAGGAACCCACATTAAAATGAGGAAGTAAATGGGGCACCTGGGTGGCTCAGTGGGCTAAGTCTCTGCCTTCGGCTCGGGTCATGATCTCAGGGTCCTGGGATTGAGCCCCACATCGGGATCTCTGCTCGGCGGGGAGCCTGCTTCCTCCTCTCTCTCTCTCTGCTTGCCTCTCTGCCTACTTGTGATCTCTCTCTGTCAAATAAATAAAATCTTTTAAAAAAATGAGGAAGTAAAATTATCCTTGTTTGCAGATGTCATTATCTTACGTAAACTCTAAAGACCCCATTAAGTAGAACTGTTGGAACTAATAAATCCACTAAAGTTGAAGGATACAAAACGAACATACAAGAGTTAATTACTTTTCCATACACTAACGATATGCTATTTGAGAAAGAAATTAAGGAACAATCCCATTTATACTAGCATCAGAAAGAATAAAGTACTTAATAATGTTTTTAATATAGTCAAATTTATAGCTTCTGGATTAAGTTATAGTTAGAATTTTTCAGCTAAGTTTATAAGTGGATTATTGAATGTTTTATTCCAGTTTTTTGTGTTTTTTAATATTTTAATATTTAATCCATTTGGAGCGTATCCTGATGTATACATGAAATATGGTTCCAATTTAACTTTTGCAGATAACTATTCAGTTGTCAAGAATTATTTATTGAACAGGTTTCCCCATGCATTATGGTTTATTTCTAGACTTTATATTCTTTTTCAGTTATCTGCTTATTTGTAACCTGTATTACAGTTTTGGTTATCATAATTTTAAAATAACTTTGGATATATGATATATCTGTCCCTTACTCACAGTTCTTATTTTTTCAGAGTTTTCTTCTCACCTGAGGAGTCTTGTTTATTAAATTTTATGTGAGTTCTAGAAACTACTTCTCTATCTTTCCCTATAACAAAAAATGCTACCTTTATTCAGACATGTTAAATTTATAAAATAACTTAGGAGCAGTTGCAATTATAATGAAATTAAGTTTACATATCTAAAACATCTTGTGTATGCAAGGTTTTAGAATTTTATGTTCTCTTTATCCTCTCTAAAATGATCTGTTAACTATCTGTTCCATTTTCATTTTATATTATTTTACTTTTAGAAGAGTGGAGAGGCAGGTTTTTGACAACTTTTCCTAATTCCTTAGTGGAAATCAGCTTGTTTGGATTTTTCTCTTTTCTAGTGTCAGTTTTGATAAATTACACTTTTATAGAAAATTACTCACTTCATCTTGGCTTGCATTTTTATTTATATAAGTGGCCTCATAATTAAAGCAAAATCTAATCTTTTAGCAGTTATTTCTTTAACAAACTCCCAAATTTTAGTGGTCTAACACAATAAAAATGTCCTATGCATATGGAACCCAGTATAGGTATTTCTGGTAATTGGGCAGACTTCTATGTCCTTGTTAGGTCCCCAGACTCCTTCTATTGTGTGGCTTTGTCATCTACAATGACCTCTGAATCTTTGACTGAATCATCTGTCTCCTACTGACAGCTATGAGATGAAAAAGTAGGGACAGATGGAAAGGCTTTGTAGGTTGGGCCAAGGTGTGGTGTATATCAATTATACCAACCATCCATTGTCCAGAACACAATCATAGGCTCATATTTCACTGTAAGTAAGCCTTGGAAGTGTAAGGTAGCTTTTTGTCCATAAAGGAAAGGAAGTAGATTTTGGTGAACACTTTGCTGTCTCTACCATACCGGTTTCTCTAAAAATTGAATATATAAAGATTTTTTGTTTTGTTTTGATTTTATAATAATTTCTAGGAGTGGATATGGGAAGATGTTGAAATTATGATTCCTTGATGTAATTGGAAACCTATACAACAGTGAATAAGGAGATGAACTTGAATGTAAGACAGACACAGACTCAAGTTTCAGTTCTATGCCAGTGAGATGTTCTTACCCAAGTTGTGTAATGGAGTATAATAATGGAACCTACCTCAAAGTGTTGTGAAAAGTCAATGAAAAGATTAGTGTAAAGTTATTAATTTTGGAACTGACAGTATTGTTATGATTAGTAATAATAGTAGCATCATGTTGGTAAGCAGAACACAAGTTGGTCTGTGAGGAGTTAGAGGCATGAGAATAGATGCAGTTAAGATATATGTGGGCTGAAATAGGTAAATTCCCATTCGGAAGTAGCAATTGAAGAGGCAATGGTTTTCTATAAACCTTTATAACATTGATCAATACAGTAAGCTTTCTTTTAACCTTCAGAGGCTCTGTGTGGGAACACAGTCTTGCTCAGGCCTTACTTTTTTTTTTTTTTTTAAGATTTTATTTATTTATTTGACAGACAGAGATCACAAGTAGGCAGAGAGGCAGGCAGAGAGAGAGGAGGAAGCAGGCTCCCTGCTGAGCAGAGAGCCCGATGTGGGGCTCGATCCCAGGACCTTGGGATCATGACCTGAGCCGAAAGCAGAGGCTTTAACCCACTGAGCCACCCAGGCGCCCCAGGCCTTACTTTTATGTTGTATGTTTTAGAAAACTTCTTGGATTGGTGCTGTTTGATTCTAGGCCAAGTCTCCACCAGAGCTCTCTGGCAGTAAAATTCTTAATTCAACATTTTCTTCTACCTGATCATTATATGTTAAACCACATGCTACTCACTATCACATCATATCCCTTCCCTCCTTTATACTCTGTATACAGAGTCACATCTCCAGTAAACCTGTCTTGATTGGTAGCATGGCTATTCTTCTTCCTCATTGACTGTACTTTTTCCCAGAAAATATCCTTCAGTAGACTTTCTGATTATGCACTTTCCAGTTCCTGGAGAAGAAAAATCAACCTTTTCTTGTATTTATGTACTTGGGCAAAAATTAGATTTTCAGGTTCTCAGGGACATAGACAAGGGAACTTTTCCATATTCTATTTTCTTTGTGTCCCCTATAGAGTACATAAAATTGATTTTTCACACAGTGGCCATTTGGGGTCAAATTGAGCTTTTAACTAACCATTTCATTATATCCCTAGAGCACTGTCAACTTCTTCAAGGAAAGAAGTAAAAACAATGCTTGTACCTTCTGCTGTTTCTCTAAAGGAGAGAGAGGTGATAAAGGACCAAGAAATTTGTCAGAAATTTTCTCAAAACTGTTCACAAAGCCTGTGAAAAGAAACATGAGGCAGAGTCCAGGAACGCTGCAAATAAGAGCTTCCAGTTGTTCTTTCCCATGGAGTCATTGGCAGTACTATTTTATCAGCATCAATATGTGATAATATGCACAGAGTGTTGTCATCCAGGGAAGCTAGCCTGAGTCTTGGTGTCTAAAATTTCTTAGGGTTCCATGGTTGTCTGCCCACATGATGGACCCTTACTTTCTAGGTCCTCCAGAGATAGAACTGATACTGCATAGAGGACCTTTAGTCTCTATTCCCTTTTGAAGTAAAGTGCACACTGCATAGCCCAAAGTCACTGTCCATAAATCATATTTTTAGTTTGTCCAGTGGCCAAGGTCCCCAGGTAAAGATACTCTTATTGGATATGATATTCCAGGGGTTTAGAGATTACCTCCCAGAAACCAAGGGCAAAGGCCAGACTTATTTCTGAGCAAGTTTACATTCTTTAAAGATTCGTTATCTAGTCAGAATCTCTTCTTGATTCTGTACCAGCAGGTGGAATGCTAAGACTGAAACCACTGAGGAAGCTGTTATTATTTTTATATTACAGAAAGGAGATTGTGATGTAAGCTCATAAAATACTGTTTAGTAGTCTGGCATTCTGTTACTTTGCTTAGTTTATCTTGTTTTTGTTGTAGGGCTGTCCAAGTCTAATCACAAGCAGGATAGGTAGTACTTATGTGTTGTGATATGAAAGACAGAAAAAGAAATACCATAACAACAAAATTGTTCCTTTATATGTCAAAGGCACAGATCAGAATCAAATGAGCTCTTAACATTTTTTCATGTGTCTATTAGCCATCTGTATGTTTTCTTTGGAGAAGTGTCTGTTCATGTTTTCTGCCATTTTTTGACATGATTATCTGTTTTTTGGGTGTTAAGTTTGAGGAGTTCTTTATAGATCTTGGATACCAGCCCTTTGTCTGTAGTGTCATTTGTGAATATATTCTCCCATTCCGTGGGTTGCCTCTTTGTTTTGTTGACTGTTTCCTTTGCTGTACAGAAGCTTTTGATCTTGACAAAGTCCCAAAAGTTCATTTTTGCTTTTGTTTCCTTTGCCTTTGGAAACAGGTCTTGAAAGAAGTTGCTGTGGCCAATGTTTAAGAAGTTACTGCCCATGTTCTCCTCTAGGATTTTGATAGATTCCTGCCTCACATTGGGGTCTTTGATCCATTTCATGTTTATCTTTGTGTATGGTATAGGAGAATAGTCAAGTTTTATTCTTCTATACATAGCTGTCCAATTTTCCCAGCACCATTTATTGAAGAGACTGTCTTTTTGTCACTAAATTTTTTTTTCTACTTTGTCAAAGATTAGTTGACCATGGAGTTGAGCATCCATATCTGGGCTCTCTATTCTGTTCCACTGATCTATGTTTCTGTTTCTGTTCCAGTACCATGCTACCTTAGTGATGATAACTTTGTAATATAGCTTGAAATCAGGTAACATGATGTTGCCAGTTTTATTTTTGTTTTTCAAAATTTCCTTAGCAATTCATGGGCTTTTCTGATTCCATACATATTTTAGAATTGCTTGTTCCAGCGCTTGGAAAAATGCTGGTGAAATGTTGATTGGGATGTCATTGAAAGTATAGATTGTTCTGAGTAGTATAGACATTTTAACAATGGTTATTCTTCTGATCCATGAGCATGGAATGCTTTTCCATCTTTTTGTGTCTTTCTCAATTTCTTTCATGAGTGTTCTGTAATTCCTCAAGTATGGATCCTTTACCTTTCTGGTTAGGCTTATAAGGTATCTTATGGTTCTTGGTTCTATAGTATATGGAATCGATTCTCTAATTTCCCTTTCTATATTTTTATTGTTCGTGTGTAAGAAAGCAACTGATTTCTGTGCACTGACTTTGTATCCTGCCAATTACACATGTACAATGGAATATTATACAGCCAGCAGAAAGGATGAATATCCAGCTTTTGTATCAACATGGATGGGACTGGAAGAGATTATGCTGAGTGAAATAAGTGAAGCAGAGAAAGTCAATTACTGCGTGGTTTCACTTATTTGTGGAGCATAAGGAGTAACATGGAGGACATTAGGAGAAGGGAAGGAAAAGTGAGTTGGGGTAAATCGGAGGGGGAGAGGAAGCATGAGAGACTATGGAGTCTGAGAAACTGACTCAGGGTTTTTGAGGGGTGGGGGAGGGGGGATGGGTGAGCCTGGTGGTGGGTATTAAGGAGGCCACATATTGCATGGAGCACTAGGTGTGGTGCATAAACAATGAATCTTAGAACAGTGGAAAAAAAAAAAACCAACCATACAAACAAACAAACCCAAGTGATCATCTAGTTCAGGTGTTGACAGACTGTCTTGGGGTCAAATCTGCCTCTGCTAAATTACATTCAAATTGTAATTTGAACAGCCATGTCCCATTCATTTATGTATTGTCTGTGGCTGCTTTCATGCTACAGTGGCAGAACTGAATAGTTGTGATAGAGACTGGATGACTGCAAATACTTCACTAGGGACTGCCTGGGTGGCTCAGTGGGTTAAGCCTCTGCATTCAGATCAGGTCATAATCTCAGGGTCCTGGGATCGAGTCCCGCATTGGGCTCTCTGCAAGGCAGGGAGCCTGCTCCTTCCTCTCTCTCTCTACTTGTGATCTCTCTCTGTCAAATAAATAAAATCTTAAAAAAAATACTTCACTATCTGGCCCTTTACAGAAAAAAAGTTTGCTGACCTCAGGTGAACTATATCTTAATGCAGATGGAGTAATTGAAGTCCAAATGGGAGAAATATTATTAAGTTAGGCAAATAACTACTCTACTTTATATTGGACACTATTGAAGGCAGTTGAGATACATCAGTGAACAAAACAGATAAAAATTTCAGATTAATTAACAGATAAAAATTTCAGATTAATTATACTAACAATTATACTAACATATTATTGTTAGCTATTTATAATGCCATGGAAAAAGAATAGCAGGTTAAAGGGGAATTGGGAGTGTGAAGTGGGAAGAGTCAAAACTTTAAATAAGGTGATGAGAGTAAGCTTCACTGAGAAGTTGAGATTTTAGAAAAGATTTGAAAAGGGTAGGGTGAGCATTGGAAACACCTGGGAGAAAACATTTTCAGGCAGAGGTAAATGCTCATCCAATGCCTGATCAGAGATATTCCAGCAACAGACAAGCTGAATGAAGTAAAGTGAGTGAGGAGGAAGATAGTAGGAGAAGAGGGAAGTGAGGCAATGTAATGCCAGATGCCACTGGGTTTGTAATGCTATTGGAAAACTATGAGTAAAATGAGGGACAAATGTGGATTATGAGCAGATAAGTGACAGATGACTAGGATTAATATTTTAGCTTCATTGTTGAAGATAGTTAAGGGAGTGAAAGTGAAAGTAAATGATCCATGTGATGCTTATTTTTCTTTGCCAACTTGGCTAAGGCATACCCAGATAACTGGTAAAAAATTATTCATGGATGTGTCTGTGAGGGTATTCAGGAAGAGATTGGGATTTGAATTGACAGAATGAGTAAAGATTTTCCCTCATCATTATGGTGGACATCATCTAGTTGGTGGAGGGCCTAAGTAGAACAAAAGAGCAGAAGGGGAAATTTACTTTCTCTGCTTGAGCTAAGACATTCATATTCTGCCCTCAGGCATTGACACTCCTGATTCTCAAGCCTTCAAATCTAGTCTGAGACACTAGTCCTCTCGTTCTCTAGTCTTCAAGCAAGGACTGGAACTACACCACCAGCATTCCTGGGCCCCAGCTTACAGATGGCAGATCATGAAACTGTACCTCCATAATTAGGTAAACCAATCCCTCATAATATGCTTCTTCCTGTATATCTAATATATTTCCTGTTGGTTCTGTTTCTATGGAGAACCCTGACTAATCAAACCAGTTATGAAGTTATGATAGTAAGCTAGCCTAGAGATGATGTTGGCTTAGACCATCTTTTTAGCAGTGGATGAGATGAGAAGTTATCACATTCTAGATTTATTTAGACAGTAGAACCAAACAAGATTTGCTAAATGGTTGGCTGTGGGTATAAGAAATAGAGAGAAGACAAGGTTTTTTGGTCTAAGCAACTGGAAGAATGGAGTTGTCAACGTCATACAGGAAGTTGGTAGAAGAGCAAGGTCTTGAGGCCAAGCCCTCTAACTCCCTCTAACACCCCTCTAAATCCCAATTTGATTGTGCTTTCCCAAGGAATGCTAATATGACTTTCAGACAATGGAAACCAGCTCAATGCATGTGTAACTGCAGCAATATGCAAATGATAAATAATAAGTCTCAAAGCTAAATCTTGTACAGAGTATCATTACTACCAGGTTTATTTACAGGTTTATCTCTCTGAGTACAGGAGAGGGAAAATTTCTTTACTATTTAGCTCGGGCTCATTAAAAAGTCTCTCCTTGACCAGCTTTGATAAGGAGAAGAAAACAAACATAATGGCTTCA